>NW_007734073.1:0-1099 GCF_000696425.1 Galeopterus variegatus | reverse complement strand
GACGGAATGATTCTAAATATTTTCGTGAAGGGGTAAAAGACTAAGAATATGATAAAAAAAAGACTTACCCTAGCAGTTATTAAGACCTATTATAAAGCTATAGTGGTTTTAAAACTAGAGTACTGACCCACAGATAGACACATAGGCCAATGAAATGAGAACCCAGAAACAGACTCATGCACATATGGAGACTTGATATATGACAAAGCTGATATTTCACATCTGTGTGGAATGGATGGATTTTTCAATAAATTATGCAGAATAACTACAAATTCATATAGAAAGCAAAACAAAATTGATTCCTTCCTTGGAATAGACACAAAATCTATTCTGAGACTTTAATGTGAAGAGTAAGGGTTTTGAGAAAAGATAGGAGAATAACTATGACATCATGATAAAGAATGTTTTATACACCAATGTAAAAAAAATAAATTATTGATAAATTGAACAATATTAAAATTTAAAACTTCTGTTTATCAAGAGGAATTATGAAATGACAATCCAAAAATGAAAAAAAAAATTATTTGCTGTACCTACGACAAACAAAATTGTATCTAGAACAAATATTTCCCAGAAGAGGGAACAGGAATGCCAAAAAAAACATATGAAAAGATGCTCAGTCTCTTTACCAAGCAAAGAAATTCAATTTAAAATATCAAGGAGATATCATTTCATACCTGCCAGACTGGCAGAACTTAAAAAGCCTGACAATCTTCTTCACAATGTCCAGGAGAATATAAAACCCCCTGAAATTCATGTACCACTGGAGGGGAATGTGATTTGATATGATCACTTTGGAAAACAAGTTGGAACTGCGTAGTAGCATTGAATATGAGTATGAGAATATCCTATGACCAAGTAATAACGATTCTAAGTATAAAGCTTAGAAAAACTCTTGCACATGTGTACAAGGAGACAAAAGAAAATGTCCACAGCAACACTGTTCATAATAGCAAAAAAACTCTAAACAGCTCAAATATCCATCAACAAGATGATGGAGAATTAAATTGCTTGCAACGTACTCACACAGTGGAATTTTGCGCCAAAGTGAGCATGACTGAGTCAAAGTGAGATTCATCAACATGGAGGAATTTCCAAC
>NW_007734072.1:95748-99804 GCF_000696425.1 Galeopterus variegatus | reverse complement strand
GTTGAATATGTAGTTTGCAAGTATTTTCTGCCATTCTGTAGGCTGTCTTTTCACTCTGTTGGTTGTTTCCTTTGCTGTGTGGAAGCTTTTTAGTTTGACATAATCCCATTTGTTTATTTTTTCCTTTGTTGCTTGTGCTTTTGGGGTCTTATTCATAAAGTATTTGCCAAGACCTATATCCTCAAGTGTTTCCCCTATGTTTTTATCTAGGAGTTTTATAGTTTCCTATAAAACTTCAATGGAAGAAAACAATCCATTCTGAGTTGATTTTGGTATACGGTGAGAGGTACAGATCAAGGTTCATTCTTCTACATGTGGATATCCAGTTTTCCCAGCACCACTAACTAAAAAGGCTATCCTCACCCCAATATATGTTCCAGGTGACTTTGTCAAAGATCAGTTGGGATGTAAGTATCTTTGGTGATTTCTGGGTCCTCTATTCTGTTCCCTTGGTCCATGTGTCTGTTTTCATGCCAGAACCATGCTGTTTTGGTTACTATAAGTTTGTAGCATAGTTTGAAATCATGTAGGATAATGCCTCCTTTTTTTTTTTTTTTTTTTTTTTTCTTCTCATGATAGCTTTAGTTATTCGGGATTTTTTTGTTGTTCCATATGAATTTAATCATAGTTTTTTTCTATTTCTGTGAAGAATATCATTGGCATTATGATGGGGATTGCATTGAATCTGTACATCACTTTGGGTAGTATGGATATTTTCACAACGTTAATTTTTCCAATCTTCGCAAAAGGAATGTCCTTCCATCTTTTGATATCCTCTTTAATTTCTTTCAGCAGTGTTTTATAGTTCTCATTGTACAGAACTTTCACCTCCTTGGTTAAATTTATTCCTAGATGTTTTATTCTTTTGGTAGATATTGTAAATGGGCTTACTTTCTTGATTTTTTCTTCTGCTTCTTTGTTGGTGGCATATAAGACTGCTACCATGTTTTGTGTAATGATTTTGCATCCTGTGTCTTTACTGAATTAATGAGCTCTAGGAGTTTTCTGGTAGAGGTTATGGACTTTTCTATACATAGGGTCATGTCATCTGTGAACAGTGACAATTTGAATTTGTCTTTTCCTTATTGGATTCCCTTTTTTTTCTCTTGCCTGAGGGCTCTGGCTAATAATTCCAATATTAAGTTGAATAGGAGTGGTGAGAATGGGCATCTTTGTCGAGAATGGGCATCTTTGTCTTGTTCCTATCCTTAAAGGAAAAACTTTCAGTTTTTCCTCATTCAGGATGTTGTTAGCAGTGGTGTTGTCATATATAGCTTTTATTGTGTTGAGTTAAAAGGTCTTTATCAAGAAAGGATGCTGGATTTTGTCAAATGCTTTTTCTGCATCTATTGAGATAATCATACAGATTTTGTCCTTGCTTTTGTCAATGTGGTGTATCATATTTATTGACTTGCATATGTTGAACCATTCTTGCATCCCTGGGATGAACCCCACTTGATCATGGTGTATAATTTTTTTGATGTGCTGTTGTATTTTCTTTGCTAATATCTTGTTAAGGATTTTTGTGTCAATGTTCATCAAGGATATTGGCCTGTAGCTTTCATTTTTTGCTGTGTCTTTGTCTGTTTTGGTATAAGGGTGATGCTGGCCTTAAAGAGTGAATTTGGGAGAGTGGCCTCTGTTTTGATTTTTTTGGAATAGTTTGAGAAGGATTGGTGTCAATTCTTTTTTAAAGGTTTGTAGAATTGAGCAATGAAGCCATCTGGTTTCAACTTTTCTTTGTTGGGAGACTGCTAATTACTGTGTCTATCTCATTGCTTAACATTGGTCTGATTAGGTTTTGTATTTCTTCTTGGATCACTCTTTGCAGTTTGCATGTGTCCAGAAATTTATACATTCCCCCCAGGTTTTCGAATTTGTTGGTATATAGATGTTCATAACAGTCTAATGATTCTTTGTATTTCTGTTATTGGTTATAATATCTCCTTTTTCATTTCTGATTTTTGTTATTTGGGTCTTCTCTCTTCTTTTATTATTTACTCAGGACAACAGTTTGTCTATTTTATCATCTCCATAAACCAACTTTTTTTTTATTGATTTTTGGTATAATTCTTTTGCTCTCTATTTCATTTAGTTCTGCTCTGATGTTAGATATTTCTTTCCATCTGCTAGTTTGGGGATTAGATTGTTCTTGTTTTTCTAGTTCTTTGAGATTTAACATTATGTTGTTTATTTGAAGTCTCTCCATTCTTTTGATGTAAGGACTTATTGCAATAAATTTCACTCTTAGTACTGCTTTTGCAATATCTCACATGTTTTGGTAAGTTGTACTTGTATTTTCATTTATTTCAAGGAATTTTTTGATTTCCTACTTTATTTCTTCTTTGACCCAACTGGTCATTCAGGAGCATGATGTTAAATTTCCATGAATTTGTATAGTTTCTATAGTTTTGCATCTTGTTAATTTCTGATTTGATTACACTGTGGTCTGAAAATATACTTGATATGATTTTAATCATTTTAAGTTTGTTGAGACAATTTGTGACCCAGCACGTGGTCTATCCTTGAGAATAATTCAGGAGCTGATGAGAAGAATGTATATTCTGTCATTGTTGGATAAAATATTCTGTATATGTCTGTCAAGTCCATTTAGTCTAAGGTGTTGTTAAATCCAATACTTCTCTAATAGTTCTTTGTCTAGATAATCTGTCCAATGCTGAGAGTGGCATGCTAAAGTCCTCAACTATTACTGTGTTGGGGTCTATTTTTCCCCTCAGATCCAATAACAGTTGCTCTATATATCTTGGTGCTCTGATGTTGGGTGCATATGTATTTATGATTGCTACATCTTCTTGTTGCATTGATCCTTTTGTCATTATATAATGTCCTTCTTTGTCTCTTTTTAAAGTTTTTGGTTTGAAGTCTATATTATCTGATGTAAGTATAGCAACTCCTCCTTGTTTTTTGAATGTGGGGACCTGATGCACTCCAGTGCATTTTCCACTCAACTAGTCAGTCTGCTCACCTGGTGGGGGGTATGCTGAGTGAGTTCAGACACTGGTTTCAGTCACTCTGTCTGTCCTCAGCTCCAAGCAGCCTGAGCCCCAACCCCACCAGCATCCAAGTAAGCACTGCAGAGTGCAGACAGTGCCTCCAGACAAATGGACTCAGGTTCACTGGGTCTGCTGCTGGGGTCTAGGCTCCAAATAGCTGGGATGCCAATGCCCATGCAAGTATGTGAAGGGTCCTGATGGGAGGTGGGGCTTCTGCTGGGTTAGTTGTGGGCCGTGAAAGGTGGGTTGTGAATATGGGAACCACTGCAATCCAGCAGATTTTCCACACAGCCAGTCTGTTTGATCGCCTGGGGTGGGGGGTGCAAGTGCTGAGTGAGTTCAAATATGTGTCCCCAAAAGACTGGGGACACCCCTGGGGCAAGGATCACTGGTGTTTGTGGTGTCAGTGGGAATAGCTGGGATCTTTTCCAGCTTCCTTCCTCTCCACTGGCTCCAGTCCAGTCCCTGTGGTGGGCCTCAGGCTGGATGCCCTGTAATGATCTCTATGGTACCGTTCCCTTCTTCCATGCTTCACAAGAATCTCCTCACTTTCCAGGTGCCCTGCACCATGTTTCCTCAGGTGCCAGTCTAAATATATTTGTTTGTGTGTTGTTTTGGTCTCTTCATATAGGGAATGGACTAGTGGCAGACCTCTCTAGTTCACCATCTTGAAAAAAAATATATCATTCCATGATCTTAAAAACTCCCAACAAATTAGGTATAGAAGAAATGTGTTTCAACACAATAAATGCTATAGATGACAAACCACCAGCTAACATCATACACAACAGTGAAAAACTAAACACTTTACTTCAAAGATCCAGAACAAAGCAAGGATGCCCACTCTGAACTCTCCCATTCAATATAGTACTGTCATCTCATGCAGAGCAATTAGACAAGAGACAGAATTAAAAAGCATCCAAATAGAAAAGGAAGAAATTAAATTGTTTCTGTTTGCAGATGACATGACTTTACATAGATACAACCATAAAGGCTTAACACAAAAACCATTAGAACTAATAAGTGAATTTTGTAAAATTGC
>NW_007734072.1:49132-94132 GCF_000696425.1 Galeopterus variegatus | reverse complement strand
ATTGGCCACAATAATCAACCACCTTGTATATTGACAAAGTAAAATACAGTTAAAAAAAAAAAAAACAAACTCACAAAAATGGAAGGACATCCTGTGTTCATGGAATGCAATAATCAATATTGTCAAAATGTCCATAGTTCCCAAAGTGACCTATAAATTCAATGCAATACCTATCAAAATCCCAATGGCGTACTTTTTGCAGAAATAGAAAAAATATCCTAAATTTCACTTGGAATCACAAAAGTCTAATAATAACCAAAGCAATTTTGAGCAATGTAGTGAATTCCTATAATTTTTTGTTGCCTTTGCATCCGTTTTTAATATAAGTTGGACTTTTTCATATCAAAAGCAGGGTTTACACATCATAATGATGAATAAGCTAACTACACTGATCTGACCATCACGCACTGTACACAACTTTTGAAAATCAACTTTGTACTTCAAATATATGTATAATAAACTATCTTTAAAAATATAAAATAAAATAAAGTAAATGAGCCAAGAATCAAAAAAGAATAAATAAATTAAATAATAAATAAAAACATAAGTAAAATTTGTGGGGGAAAAAAAATGGGAAAAGGACCTGAATAGACATTTCTCCAAAGAAGACATGGAAATGGCCAACAGGTCTATGAAAAGAAAATCACCAACAAAAAAGAATAAATAAATTAAATAATAAATAAAAACATAAGTAAAATTTGTGGGGGAAAAAATGGGAAAAGGACCTGAATAGACATTTCTCCAAAGAAGACATGGAAATGGCCAACAGGTCTATGAAAAGAAAATCACTAATCATTACAGAAAGGCAAATCAAAACCACAATGAGATATCACCTCATACTTGTTAGGATGGCTATTATCAAAAACACAAAAGATAGCAATTGGTGAAGATATGGAGAAATGGGAAGACTTTCACACTGTTGGTGGAAATATAAATTAGCATAGCCACAATGGAAAACAATATGGAGTTTCCTCAAAAAATTAAAAATATAATTATCATTTAATACAGGAATCCCTTTTCTGTGTACATATTCAAAGGAATTGAAATGTGGATTTTGAATAGATATCTAACTCCCATACTTAATGCAGCATTATTCACAATGTAGAAGATATGAAAACAACCTACATGTACATTGACATCTGAATGGATAAGGAAAATGTGATCTATATATACAATGAAATATTATTCAGCCTTAAAAAAAGAAGGAAATAATGCCATTTGCAACATGGATAAACCTGGAGGACTGCTGTGGATTGAATGTCCCCTAAACTCACTGAAGCTTAAAGTGTGCCCTTCAAAGTTCAAGGTATTAGAAACTTGGCCTCCAATGTGGCAATGTTAAAAGGGTGGGAAATCATATTATGGTAATTGAAAGGTGAGACCCTGAAGAGGTGATTAGATTTTGAGCACCATGCACAAGTAAACGGATTAATCCATTGTTGGTTTAATGGTGGTCATGAGCATGGCTCTGAGGGCTTCAAAAGGAGAGCACATGAGAGTCTCTCTCTCTCTCTCTGCTCCACCACTCTTGCCATGTGATACCCTGTGTTGCTGTATAGTCACCACCAGGAAAAGGCCCTCAATAGATGTTTTCCCTGGACTTTGGACTTCCCAGCCTCCAAAACTGTAAACAATAAATACTGTTTCTTTATAAATTGCCTAGTATCAGGTATTTCTTTTATAAGTAACAGAAATAGACTAAAAAGACATTATGTTAAGTGAAATAAGCTAATCACAGAAGGAAAAATACTTCATGATTTCACTTATATGTGGGATCTAAATATTAAATACATAGAAACAGAGAGAGTGTTGGTTGCCAGGGGGTCTGGGGAGTAGAACAAAGTTTCAGTTATGTAAAATTAATAAGTTCTGGGGATCTTTAAAAAGAGAGGGAGAAAAAGAGACTACCACTTGTAGAGTACCAAAGAATATCCTCAGCTACCTGAGAGCCTACTAAAAATGATTTTCCTTTAGGTAGTGGTTGCCAGTAATTAGGAGGTGGGGAGGGAGAGAGGTGCTTGCATTTATAAAAGGGCAATGCAAGAGATCTCTGTAAAGGAATTATGTATCTTGGCTGTGATAGTTAGATAACTCTGCACGTTTGATAACACTACACAGTACTAAATACACATATACACACAGACACACAAATAAATTCATGTAAAACTGTTAAATCTGAATAAAGTCATTGAATTTTATCAATGTTGATTTCCTGGTTGTGATATTGTACTATAGTTATACAAGATGTTACCACTGGAGGAAATAGGATGAAGAATCTATAGGATCTCCCTTTATTATTTTGTACAACTGCATGTAAATCTACAATTATCCCCAAATAAAATGTTTTTTTAAAAAAAAACTCTTAGTAAACTAGAAATAGAAACTTTCTCAACTTGACAAAGGTATCTGAGAAAAATCAACAACTGTTGTCACACTTAGGTGAGAGACTAAATGCTTGTCCCTAAGATTAAGGACAAAGGAAATATGGTCATCTAACCTCTTCTGTACAATATCTTACATGAGGTTCTAGGCATGGCAATAAGACAAGAAAAGGAATAAAAGACATCCATAAAAAGGAATAAAACACTTTTTATTTGCAAAAAAGATGCCTGATGACATACATAGAAAATTTTAAGTAATTTGCAAAATAACGAATACTACTAAAACCAACAGTCATTTTAGTAAGGTCACAATACATAACGCCAATATACAGAATGGGTAGAATTTCTGTAAACAAGCAACACATTTTTTTAAAATCTTAAAATGTAGTACAACTTACTTATCAGTGAGCTTGAAGAGAAAATGCATGAAATTATCAAATCAGAGGAACAAAAAGAAAAAAGAATTTTAAAAAGTAACAGAAATACAGCAAATATGCGACTCCGTCAAGCAAAATAACATCTGCATAATTAGCATAGTCAAAGGAGAGGAAAAAAGAAAAGATGTAGAAAGCACATGCAAGGAAATATTGTCTGAAAATTTCCTAAGTATGGAGACAGAAGACAGCATTCGGGTACAGGAAACTCAAAGGTCACCAATCAAATTAAATCCAAGGAGGAACATCCCAAGGTACATCATAATCAAATTATCAAAAACCAAGACAGCAGAAAGAGAAAAGAAATACATAACACTCAATGGAGCCCCAGTATGTCTGTCAGTGGGTTTCTCTATACAAACGTACATGCCAGAAAAGAATGGGATTATATACCCAAAGTGCTTAAGGAAAAAGACTGTCAGCCAAGAATTCTGTAACCAGCAAAACATAATGGAGAAATAAAGTCTCTCCCAGACAAACAAAAGCTAAGGGAATTCGACACTAGACCTGCCTTACAAGAAATGCTAAAGGGAGTTCTTCAATATGAAAAAAGATGTTACTAAGGAGCAACAAGAAAACATTTGAAGTTTATATAACACATTAGTAAAGTAAGTTCACAGATGACCTCAGAAAATTCCAATATCAAAAGGGTGGTAAATAAACTGCTTACATCTTTATTATAATGACTATAGGACAAACCAAACAAGACAATAACATATAAAACTATCATATAATAGATAAACAATATTAAAAGGTGTAACTTGAAACAACAAAATCTCAAAAAGTGGGGGTTGAGGTGAATGACACTAAAGTGAACAGTTGGGCTTTTTTTTTTTTCTTTTTTCTTTTTCTTTCTTTTCTTTTTTTAAAGATGACCAGTAACCCTTCACTTGGTGTTGTCAGCACCGTGCTCACTCAGTGAGCTAACCCACCATCCCTATATAGGATCTGAACCCACGGCCTTGGTGTTATCAGCACCACACTCTCCCAAGTGAGCCACAGGCCAGCCCTTTTTTTTTCTTATGTACCAAAGTTAAGTTGCTATTGGTCTAAAATAATCTGCTATAACTATAACATGTTTTTTGTAAGCCCCATGGTAACCATAACACAAACACTTATGAAAGACACTAAAAATAGTGAGAAATCAAAATACACTGCTAGAGAAAACAACACAGTTACAAAGGAAGACAGTAAGATCAGAAAAAATGAAAAAAACAATCAACAAAACAGCCAGTAAAAATAAAATGGCACTAACAAGTTTTTATGTATCAATATTAACTTTAAATTTAAATGGAATAAATGTCCCAATTAAAAGATACAGAGTGACTCAATGGGTTATAAAACAAGAACCAAGAGTATGCTGCCTACAAGGAACTCACTTCACCTATAGACACCCAGTAACTGAAAGTGAAGGGATGGAAAGAGATATTTTAGAAAATGGAAATCAAAAAAGAGAAGGAGTAGCTATACTTCTATCAGACAAGATAGACTTCAAGCCAAGGAAAGTAAAACAAGATAAAGGGATGAATTCAACAAAAGGATATAAAAATTCTAAATATAAATGCACCCAACTTAAGAGCACCCAGTTACATAAATAAAGCAATTACTATTAAACCGGATGTGAAAAACAAACTCCTATACAATAATTGCTGGGAATTTTAGTACCTCATTTTCAGAAAAAGACAGATCATCCAAACAGAAAATTAACCAGGAAACATCAGAATTAACCTCTACCATAGGCCAACTGGACCTAATGAACACTTACAAACATTTCATCCAATGGTTGCAGAATACAATTCTTCTCAGCAAAATGTGGAATGTTCTCTAGAACAGACCGTATGTTAACTCACAAAACAAGTCTCAACAAATTTAAAATAACTGAAGTCATGTCAACTACCTTATTTGAGCACAATGGAATAAAACTAGAAATCAACAACAAAAGAGACATTAGAAATGATACGAATACATGGAAATTGAACAAAATGCTCCTACACAACAAATGGGTCAAATAAGAAATCAAAAAGGAAATTTAAAAATTCCTGGATACAAGTGCAAATGAAAACACAACATACCAGAACCTATGAGATACAGCAAAAGAAGTTCCAAAAGGAAAGCTTATGACAATAAAAGCCTAAGTCAAAACAGAGGAAAGACTCCAAATAAACAAATTAACATTATACCTCAAGGAGCTGGAAAAGCAAGAACAAACCAAACCCAAAATCAGTAGAAGAGAAATAACAAAGAGTAAATCAGAAATAAATGAATTAGAGATTATTTTAAATACAAAAAAAGACTGATGAAACAAAGTTGGCTTATTGAAAAGATAAACAAAACTGATAATCCATTAGTTAGACAAAGAAAAAAGGAGAGACTACTCAAATAAATAAAATCAGAAATGAAAAAGAAGACTTTAAAATTGATATCACCGAAATACAAAGGATCATAAGAGACTACTAAGAACAATTACATAAAAAAAAAAACTGGGAAACCTAGAAGAAATGGATAAACTCCTGAATCTTTCCCAAGGTTGAATCATGAAGAACTAGAAAACCTAAACAGACCAATAATAAGAAATGACATTGAAGCAGTAACAAAAAGTCTTCCAGCAGTGAAAACCCCAGGACCAGGTGGCTTTACCACTGAATTCTATCAAACGTTTAAAGAACTAATACAAATTCTTCTCAAACTCTTCCAAAAAAATTGAAGAGGAGGGAATACATCCAAACTCATTCTACAAGGCCAATATTAATGTTATACCAAAACCAGAAAAAGATACAATGAAAAAGAAAACTACAGACCAATATAGCTAATGAACACAGATGCAAAGATCCGCAACAAAATACTAGCAAACAGAATCCAACAACATATTAAAAAGATTATTCACCATCTTCAAGTGGGATTCATCACAAAGATGCAAGGATGGCTCAACATATGCAAATCTACAAACATGATACATCACATCAACAGAATGAAGGGGAAAAACCATATGATCATTTGGATAGGTACAGAAAAAAGCATTTGATAAAATACAATACCCCTTCATAATAAAAGCATTCAACAAATTAGGTACAGAAGGAATGCATCTCAATGATAAAGGCCATATGTGACAAACCCACAGCTAATATCACACTGAATGAACAAAAATTAGAGGTTTTGCCTCTAAGATATGGAAAAATAGAAGGATGCTCCCTTCCTCTTCTTTTCTTCATCATGGTACTAGAAGTTCTAGCCAGTGCAATAAGGCAAGAGAAAGCAATAAAGAACATCCAAATCAGAAGGAAGGAAGTCAGAGTATCCCTATTTGCAGAAGATATGATCATATACATAGAAAACCATAAAGATTCCACCAAAAAATTACTAGAACTAATAAATGAATTCAGTATAGTGGTAGGATACAAAATAAACACACAAAAATCAAAAGCCTTCCTACATGCCAATAATGAAATAGCTGAAGAGGAAAACAAGAAAGGAATCCCATTCACAATAGCTACAAAAATAATCAAAATACCTAGCAGTAAATTTAATAAAGGAGGTAAAAGACCTCTACAACAAAAACTATAAAACATTACTGTAAAAATTGAAGAGGACACAAATAAATAGAAAGATATCCCATGTTCATGGGTTGGAAAAATTAACAATAATCAAAATGTCCACATTACCTAAAGTAATCTATGCATTCAATGCAATTCCTATCAAAATACCAATTACATTCCTTACAGTAAAACAAAACAAAACAAAACAAACAAACAAAAAACTTATAATTTGGATGGAACCACAAAAGACCCCGTATAGCTAAAGCAATCTCTAACAAAAAGGACAAAGTTGGAGGCATCACATTAGCTGACTTCAAAATATACTATAAAGCTATAGTAACCCAAACAGTATGGCAATAGCATAAAAATGGACAAATAGAACAAACAAATGGAACAGAATAAAGAGCCCCACTACACCCCCTCCATGCACTTAACAGCCAACTTATTTTTGACAGAGTTGCCAAGAATATACAGTGGGGAAAGACAGCCTCTTCAGTAAGTGGTGCCAGGAAAACTGGGTATCAACATGCAGAAGATTGAACTAGACCCCTGTCTTTCACCATACACAAGAATAAACTCAAAATTGATTAAAGACCTAAATTTAAGATCTGAAACTATGAAAGTACTAGAAGAAAAAATGAGGGAAACACTACTCAAAATGGGAATGGGTTAGTCCTTTTTTGAGTGAGACTACAAAGGCACAGGCAACTAAAGCAAAAATACACAAATGGAACTACATTAAACTGAAAAGCTTCTGCACAGCAAGGGAAACTATCAACAAAATAAAGAGACAACCTACAGAATGGGAGAAAGTGTTTGAAAACTACACTTCTGACAAGAGGCTGATATCCAGGATATGTTAGGAACTCAAGCAATTCAACAGCAAAAAAATGCCAAATAACCCAATTAAAATATGGTCAAAGGATCTGAACAGACATTTCTCAAGAGAAGACATACAAATGGCCAACAAGTACATGAAAAAATGTTCAGAATTATTGATCATCAGGGAAATGCAAATTGAAACCACAATAGGATATCATCTTCATCATCTCACCCCTGTTAGAATGGCTATTATCAACAAGACAGAAAATAACAAATGCTGGCAAGGATGTAGATAAAAGGGACCATTCTACATTGCTGGTGGGCATGTAAATTGGTGCAGCTATTGTGGAAGACAGTGTGCAGGTTCCTCAGAGAACTAAAAATAGATCTACCTTATGAGGCAGGTATCCCAATACTGGGCATATACCCAAAGGAAATGAAATCAGTATATCAAAAAGACACCTGCACTCCCATGTTCATTGCAACACTGTTCACAGTAGCCAAGAGATGGAATCAACCTAAATGTCCATCAGTGAATGAATGGATTAAAAAACTGGTGTATATACACAATAGAATACTATTCAACTATTAAAAGAAATTATACCCTATCATTTGAAGCCACATAGATGGAAATGGAAACCATCATGTTAAGTGAAGTAGGTCAGGCATAGAAAGACAAATACCACATAATCTTACTCATATGTGGAATTTAAAAAAAAAAAATGTGGTTCTTACAGAAGTAAAGAGTAGAATACCAGTTACCAGAGGCCAGGAGGGAAAGGGAGGGGAGAAAAAGTGGTGGACTAATGGGTAAAAACCTATGCTATATACTCTAAGTGAATCATTGTGTGGTATATAAATGTATTGAAACAACACACTAGGCCCCACAAAAACGTACATGTAAATGTTAAAATAAAAAATAAAGTTAATCAATAAATACAATCTCAGAATATAACTTGTTTATAATAACATCTGAATAATGAAATAAGCAGAGATAAATGTAGTAAAAGATATTCAAGCCTAATAAGCCAAAAACTAAAAAATGTTGGCAAAAATTTAAAGAAGACCTAAAAAACATGGAGAGATATATCACATTTATGAACTGTTAGGATAATACCTCTTGCCTAATTGACCTGTAGATTCACTACAATCCCAATATAAACTTCAGAAGCTTTTTTTTAAGCCAAAGGACCTGTTTAATTTGTTATATAAGCATGTGTACCATATACCAAATATGTTATTTAAATTAACATCACATAATAGAAAATACCTATGTTCAAAGTCTATCGATGTTCTAGGATTCTGAGCTATTTTCTGGTATGGAAAATAGACCCAGCATCTCCATCTGCAGTGGATGCATGCTGCTCTCTGTGACAATCAAGTAATGCAATGGTCCTCCTAAGTCCACAGTACACATTTGCTGTAAAGTGCCTGCTGCAATTTTCTGGTCCTCAGCTCCAACCCTCTCTAAGCCAACACACAGTGTCTCCTCAGTGATTGCTGGTTCTTCTCCTCATATTCTTTGATTTTGAGCAATCTCCAAAAGCTACTGGGCTACTCATATAACAAGGGCATTCATAGATCTTCCTTCCTTTGATCAGGTTTTCCAAAGACTGCTCTTTTACTTAGATGTCTTTCCAAAACATAAATGCTGCTTATTCCCCTTTCCCCAATTTTTAATGGATATGTAGTAGATTACCTCTTAGACGCATCTCTCACTGTTGTTTTCAAACCACTCAGTCCAAGGAAAAAATAAAAAGAGGGGGAAAGAAGAAATGACTATAATCAGAAATAAAGCAGGAGCATGGTAGAGCATTTGCTGCTTCTATTATGCTTGAGTGGGCTTTGAGGAGAAAGACGTTCTCTTCCTTTTTTGGTCTCTGCTGTTGACGCTCCTAGTGTCACTGCAGTCGAGTGTCTGGTAGACCAACTGCACAGCCACTGTGGCTTCTGCTGTGGTGCTGAGCTACTTTTGCAGCAGCTGTGGCTGTGGAGGTGGCTGTGGTGGGCCACCTGCATGGAAGTGGTGTTTTTGGCATGCTCCTTGCTTGCTTCTGGGTGGGGGATGCTGTCCTTGGCTCCTGCCTAGGAGCCAGGTGTGCTGTATTTTCTGACTCCAGAAGCTTTTTAGTAGAAATTCACAAGTTTATTTGAAAATTTACATGCAAATGCAAACAATCTAAATAAAACAAAAGCATTTATAAGATCAATAGACTCACATTATCAGATTTCAGGACTTATTATAAAGCCACAGTAATCAAAATGTGTAGAGTTATCATATGAATAGACATACAGATCAATAAAATCAAATAGAAAATAGAGAAATACAATCATGCATATATGATCAGTTAATTTTTTATAATGATGCTAAGGCAATTTAACAGAGAAAAAAATTCTTTTCAATAACTGTTGATTAAACAACTGGATATCTACATTGGAAAAAATGAATAACAATCCTTACACTATACATTAAAAAAATTAACTTTAAGTCATCATAATCCCAAATATAAGAGCTAAAAGTATAAGACTTGTAAACAAAGGGAGGGATTACTGCCATTATAACAGAAACCCTACAGAGCTAGTTTGTCCCTTTCACTGTGTGAGGACACAGCTACATCTATGAACCCAGAAGCAAGGCCTTCACCAAATACTGAATCTGCCAGTGCCTTGATCTTGGACTTGCCACGTGGCAGAACTATGAGCAATTAATTCCTGTTGTGCATAAGCTACCTAATTCATCATAGTTTTTTATAGTAGTCCAAACAGACTAAGAAAAACATCTTCTCACTGCTGGATGTTTCTTGTTCCTCTCTCTAGGCTAAGGTACCTATCATGATATTCCACTTACACAGTCCACAGATGCTGAAGATGCTAGAGAAATCCTTGAGGAAAAGCCTCCCTGAGTCCTTAAAGGTGAGAGTGTGACATTCTCAGGGAAATAAACGGCTGCATTTTCCTGCCTCTGACAGAGGTGGGAAAGAGAATGAGCTTTTACTAAGCATCTACTGTGTGGCAGGATGCATCTCATTTAGTTCATGTAACTTCCCTGTAAGGAGATGCTCATGTCTCAGAAGAGGAAACAGGTCTCAGTAATGTGACTTCCCGGATATTAAAAAAAAATGGGAAAATATTGCTTACTCTGCTGACTCAAAAAACATTTCATTGTTTACATCCAAAAAATGTTTCACAATGACACTGGAAATTTTTCCAAATTTATCTTTAAAAGGCTGATCTAAATACATACTAATTTTTAAACATTTGTGCCAGTTAGGAGGTTAACCACCAGGTATATTATTGGAACATATAATTGGTCAAGTTCTATTTCATCAAAACCCAAGTCTATGTATTACTCATGAAAGAGACCTAGAAATGATTATACACTATTCATTCTTTATGGTGACAATATTTGCTACAAAAGTGTTGAATTTATGCATATTTTTACTTATTTTTTATTTTTAACATTCAGGTGATTACTGAAAGTAGTAACCAATTTTTTAAAGCTTTTTTTCCCACCTAAAAATAGGAGAAGGGGACCAGAGCAAGGAATGGACAATTAAGTATGAAGAGGGAGAACATTAGTGGGAGAGTAGCAGAAGCCTAGTGAGGAACCTATGGAGCATGACAAATGAGCAGAATGGTGTAGAAAGGAGAAAGAGGCATGCAGCTCCAGCTGCTACCACGTTTCTGACACCAGAATCAGCAAAGGAGGAATTCTTCCTTGCAAAGAAAAGACTCTGCTTGGCCATGAGCACTTCCCAGTGGTAAACTTCCTCTTTCTTGTGCCCCAGACCACCCCACCCAATGTCTAGTCCCAGAGCTGTGCCTTTGTTCCCACACAGGAGTTGGTCTTACATAGTGCACACCACTGTGTAGCCCATGCCACTCACACAGCCATGTTTTGTCACCTGTGCGGCCAAGAATGCTCACATGGCCCCAACTGCTTGGCCACATGTGCAGCCCCAACTTCCCAGCCACCCACACAGCACCCCCCAGCTGCCTGCATAGCCCCTCCCACCCATAGGGAGCCAGCCATCCAGCTGCCCATCTAGCCCCAGCCACTCCAGCCAAACACAGATGTCCATTCCTAGCTGAGTATGTGGTCCCATCTGCCCACATGGCTGAAATATTCTGGCCACCCAAGAGGCCCCAGCCAACCCCACCACCCTGCCCACCAGGGTGGCCCCAGACATCTAGTCACTTACTTGGCCCCATCTGCCATAGCTGCCCATTTGGCCCCACCCACCCCATTGTTCATGTAGCTCTAGCCACAGACCACATTAAACTACTGAGTCTACCTGGAACCAAAACTAAAACCCCACCCAAGGGGCAATATAAAACCAAATCTACAGGAGGGATTCTCTCTACTCAAAAGCCACTTCAAAGTAGTAGAAGCAACCACTCCATCAAATGACATTAACACTGAGATACTAGAATATGAAAAATGAGAAACTATTACACCACCAAAGGAATACTATAGTTCTTAAATACCAGAGCCCCCAAACAACAGGAAACACATGAAATGCCTGAAAAGGAATTCCAAGAAACAATCATAAAGAAACTTAGAGAGATACAAGACTCAGACAGATGACACAACAAAATAAGAAAAACAATCTAAGACAGGAAGGAAGAAATTTACAAAGAGATTAATGCCATACCAAAAACCAAAAAATGTAGCAGAACTACTGGAACTGAAAGACTCATTCAACAAAATAAAAACAACAATTAAGAACTTAAGTGGTATGCTAGAACAAGTGGAAGAAAGAATTTCTGATCTTGAAGACAGCCTTTTTGAAATAACTCAAGTGGACCAAAAAATAGAAAGAAAGAAAAACAGAAGAAAAAAAAAGAATTTTAAAAAATGAAGAAAATTTAAGAGAGCTATCAGACAAACTTAATCACATGAACATCCACCCACCATGGGTGTTCCAGAAGGGGAGAAGAAAGGTAAAAGCATTGAAAACTTATTCAATGAAATAATAGCAGCAAACTTCCCAGGTATTGGTAGAGATACAAACTGCCAGATCCAAAGGCTCAAAAATCCCCAAACAGATTCAATTTAAACAGGTCCTTTCTGAGACACATTGTAGTCAATCTGTCAAAAGTCAAAGACAAAGACAGAATCCTAAAAATAGCAAGAGAAAAGCATTCTCACCTATAAGGGAGTCCCCATAAGAATAAAAGTAGACTTTCAGCAGAAATTCTACAAGCCAGAAAAGAATGATAATATACTCAAAATACTAAAAGAAAAAGACTACCAGCCAAGAATACTATACCCAGCAAGGCTATCCTTCAGAAATGAAGGAGAAACAGTGTATTTCCCAAATAAACAAAAACTGGTAGAGTTCACCTCCACACAATGAGCTCTACAAGAAGTCCTCAAGGGAGTCTTGCACCTGGAACCCAAAAAATAATAAGCACCACCATGAATATATAAGAAAAAACAAACCCTACTGATAGAGCATATATGCAAATGGGAAAGTGAAAAACAATACCATAACACCTCAAAAAAAAAAAAAACAATAAATACTGGAGACAAACAATAAAAGGGGAAGAAGGAACAAAAGATATTTAAAACAACATACAAAAGCAATTAAGTGCCAAGAGTAAGACAATACATTTCCATAATAACCCTACATGTAAATGGATTAAATTTGCCACTCAAGGGCTGAGCCCATGGCGCACTCGGGAGAGTGGGGTGCTGGTAGCGCAGCAGTGCTCCCGCTGCAGGTTCAGATCCTACATAGGGATGGCCGGTGCGCTCACAGCGCTCACTGGCTGAGTGCAGTGCGGCTGGTCTCAAAAAGGACAAAAAAAAAAATTTGCCACTCAAAAGATATAGATTGGTCTAATGAATTAAAAACCTCAACCCAACTATATACCACCTACAAGAAACCAACTTCACCTGTAAGGAGTCACACAAACTAATAGTGAAGAGATAGAAAATATACACCATGCAAATGGAAACAAAAAATGGGCAGGAGTAGCCATTCATGTATCAGATAATATATAGATTGTACAAAAATTATAAAGAGAGAGAGAAGGGGGTGCTATATAATAATAAAGGGAACCTACCACCAAGAAGACATAACAATCATAAATATATATGCACCCAATATCAGAGCACCAATATATATAAAACAAATACTATTAGACTTAAAGAAAGAGAAAATTTAAGAAAATAATAGTTGGGGACATGACGCCCCTCTATCAACACTGGGCAGATCATCTAGGCAACAAATCAACAGAGAAACACAGGATTTAAGCTACACTTTAGACCAATTAGACCAGGCAGATATTTACAGAACATTTCATCCAACAACTACAGAATACACCTTCTTCTCATTAGCACATGGAACATTCCCCAAGACAGATCACATGTGAGGTCACAAATCAAGTCCCCCCAAATTTGAGAAAACTGAAATTATTTCAAGTATTTTCACAGACTACAACAGATTAAAACTAAAAATCAATATCAGGTGAAACTTTGGAACCATACAAATACATGGAAATAAAACAACATTCTCCTGAATGACCTATGCATTAAGGAAGAAATTAAACAGGAAATTTAAAAATTTCTTGAAATTATGAAAATAAAGACACATCATCCCAAAACCTATGGCATACAGCAAAAGCAGTACTAAAATGGAAGTTTATTCCAATAAATACTTACACCAAAAGAATAGAGAGATTTCAAATAAACAACCCAATACTATACCTCAAAGAACTAGAAAAACAACAATGATGCAACCCTAAAATTAGTAGAAAGAAGGAAATAATTAAGATCAGAGCAGACGTAAATGTAATAGAGACCAAAAATACAATACAAAAGATCAACAAAAGAAAAAGTTAATTTTTGAGAAGATAAAAAATAGGCAAATCACTAGCCAGGGTAACTAGAAAAAGACAAATAACAAAATTCAGAAATGAAAAAGGAGATATCACAACTGATTCTACAAAAATACAAAAAATCATTACAAATTATTATGAACAACTATACAGCAATAAATTTGAAAACCTGGAGGAAATGGATACATTTCCAGACACATACCCCCTACTATGACTGAACCAGGAAGAAACAGAAAACCTGCCCAGACCAATAATGATCAAGAAGATTGAAGTAGTAATCAGAAATCTTCCAACAAAGAAAAGCTCAGGACTGGATGGCTTTACTGCTGAATTTTAACAAACTTTTAAAGAGGAATTAATACCAATTCTTTTCAACTATTCCAAAATATTGAAATGGAGGCCATTCTCCCAAACTCACTCTATTTAGCCAGTATCACCCTGATACCAAAATCAGACACAGATACAACAGCAAAGGAAAACTACAGGCCTATATCCTTGATATACATAGATGTAAAAATCCTCAACAAAATATTAGCAAACAGAAGAAAGCAGCAAATTCAAAAAATTACACATACAAGGCAATAAATGTGATATAGGACATCAACAAAATCTAGGACAAAAATCATATGATCATCTCAATAGACAGAGAAAAAGCATTTGACAAAATGCAACATCCCTTCATAATAAAGATTCTCGACAAATTACATATAGAGGGAAAGTATCTCAAAAAAAAGCTATATATGACAAACTCACTGCCAATATCATCCTGAATGGAGAAATGCTAAAAGCTTTTCACTTAAAAACAGGAAAGAGACAGGATGCCCACTCTCACCACTTCTATTCAACATAGTATTAGAAGTACTTGCCAGAGCAATCAGGCAAGGGAAAGAAATAATGGGCATCCAAAGTGGAAAAAACGAAGTCAAATTGTCCTTATTCTCAGATGACATGATTCTACATATAGAGAAAAGTAAAGACTCTACAAAAAAATTCTTAGAGCTGATAGCAAATTCAGTAATGTTGCAGTATACAAAATCAATATACAAAAATTGGTAGCATTAATACTCCAACAATGAGCTAGTAGAATAAGAAAGCAAGCCCATTTACAATAACTCTCCCCAAAATAAAATACCTCAGAATAACTTTAACCAAGCAACTACAAGTCACTGCTGAAAGAAATTAAAGAGTGCATCAAAGATGGAAAGACATTCCATTTTTACAGATTGGAAGAATTAACACTGTGAAAATGTCCATACTATCCAAAGCAATCTACAGGTTCATTGCAATGCCCATCAATATACCAATAATTTTCTTCACTGAAATAGAAAAACTATCCTAAAATTCATATGAAAAAGACACCAAATAGCCAAAGCAATACAGAGCAATAAATAAATAAATAAATAAATAAATAAATAAAACCAGAAGCATTAACCTACCTGACTTCAAACTATACTACAGAGCTATAGTAACCAAACTAGCATGGCACTAGGATAAAAGTAGGCACACACACTTATGGAACTAAATACAGCACTCAGAAATCAATCAACATTCTTACAGCCAACTGATCTTTGACAATGGCACCAAGAACATACATTAGGAAAAGGAAAGACTTCATAAATGGTGCTGGGAAAACTGCATATCCATATGTAGAAGAATGAAATTAGACCTGTACCTCTCACCATATACCAAAATCAACTCAAAATTCATTAAAGACTTATATATAAGACCTATAAACTATAAAACTGAAACTATAAAACTCCTAAAGAAAAACATAGGGGAAACACTTCAGAATGTAGCACTGGGGAAAGACTTATTGACTAAGACCCCAAAAGCACAGGCGAAAAAGAAACAAATGGAATCATATCAAACTAAAAATCTTCTGCACAGCAAAAGAAACAGTTAACAATGCAAAGACAATATAAAGAATGGGAAAAATATTTGCAAACTATGCATCCAACAAGGGATTAATATTCAGAATATGCAAGGAACTCAAACAACTTAACAGTAAAAAATAGTAAACTGATTAAAAAATGAGCAAAGGAGCTGAATAGGTATTTTTCAAGAAAAAATATACAAATGGCCAGCAGATGCATTTAAAAATGCTCAACAACACTAATCAGTGGGGAAATGCAAATCAAAACTACATTGAGATACCACCTCACCCCAGACTGACTGACTATTATTAAAAAGATAGAATATACAAATGCTGGTGAGGATACAGAGAAAGGGGAACACTTCTACTCTGTTTTTGGACTGTAAATTAGTATAACCATTATGGAAAATGGTATGGAAGTTTCTCAAACAACTACAGGTAGAACCACCATATAATCCAGTAATCCCACTGCTGAGTATATCCCTAAAGGAATGGAGATCATCATGTCAAAGGGATACCTGCACTCCCATGTTTATCACAGCTCTATTTATAATAGCTAAGAGTTGGAGCCTAAATGCCCATTGATGGATGACGGGATAATAAAAATGTGATATATATATACACAATGGAATACTACTCACCCATAAAAAGGAGTGAAATTCTGCCATTTGCAGCAACATGGATGAGCTTGGAGAAAATCATGTTAAGTGAAATAAGCCAGGCACAGAAAGAGAAATACCACATGTCCTCACTCATAAGGGGGCATGACAGAGAGAGGAGAGAGGAGAGAGAGAGAGAATACAACAATCACAGTAACATATTGAACTTTCAGGAAGAGAAAATAGAACTTGGGTTACTACAAGTGGAAAAGGAAGAGAGGGAGCTGGGCCAGTGAGAAATTGGTTAATAGACACAAAGAATGATTCTGTATTATAATAATGAATAAGTTAATTTTCCTGATTTGACCATCACATATTGTACACAAGTATTGATAGTCACCTCTGTATTCCACAAATACGTATAATCAATTAAGTTTCAATAAAAAAAAATAGAAGCTGAATTTACATAGGACGTCCAGCTGGAACCTCAGGGTTTGAAACAATGGCAGCATAGAAGCTGTGGTTTCAACAGCAAGCACTCCTTGGCCTTACCTTACAGCAGCCACTAGGCTTCATTTGTGAACTCTTCTAACCTAAAAGCACTCATACAAGGAGAGTATAGTTCTCTTCTCCCTCTGTTACAGATGATGGATCTATGGCAAAGAGAACTTGAAAAACTTGCCTAACAAATTACTGCTGGGACCAGGAATATAATTCACGTAGCCTATTTCAACTCTCCTTAGTCCACCTCCATGTTTTGTGCAAAACAGGACCTCTCAAAACTAAATGCTGGCAAAAATGAGGAGAAACTGGATCATGCATACATTTGTCCTGGGAATGTTGAATGTCACAGCCACACTGAACAAACAATTTGTAAGTTTCATTAAAAACTAAACATGAAAATACATGCCTGAGCATTTTCCCCAGAGAAATATGTTTATGTTCACACAAAAATATATATACAAATTATAACCACAAAAATATCACCTTACCCCAGTTAGAATGGCTATTGTTTGTCAAAAGACAAAAATAACAAATGCTGGCAAGGATGTAGAGAAAGCGGAACTATTATGCAGTGCTGGTGGGAATGTAAATCAGCACAGTCATTATGAAAAACAGTACAGAAGTCTCTCAAAAAATTAAAAATAGAACTATAATATAATTCAGCATTCCCGTTATTGGATAAATATCCAAAGGAAATTAAATCAATATGTCAAAGAGATATCTGCACTTCCATATTTATTGTGGCACTACTAAAAATGTTTAAAGTAATGGATATGGTAATTACCCTGATTTGATCATCATATGATATATACATGCATTGAAACACCGCACTGTATCCCATGAATATGTACAATCATTATGTATCAATTATAAAGAAAAAAGTATAGATAGATAGGTAGATAGATATGGATGTCTATACAGCTTTGTTTGAATTCTCCAAAACCTAGAAAGAACCCAGATGTTCTTCAGTAGATAAACGGTTAAATGAACTGTGGTATTTCCACACTTTGCAATACGACTGTGCAATAAAAAGGAATGAAGTTTTGATACCTGCATTAACTTGGATGAATCTTCAGACAATTACACTGAGTGACTCCATCTGGGCCTGGAGCATTGGGTAGAGAAAAAGAATTCAGTACTGAGAATCTTTCCAACCTAGACCCACATAGGGACCACACCTAACAAGCACCTGGAAACCATGGGGAATCCCAATCAATGCTTTGCGGCATCTGTGCTGGCCCCTGAGGGATGCACAGTGCCTCTGCAGAGGAACTTTGGGAGCTTCCTTTTTTGCTGCTGTCCTGTCATGTGCCATCTGTACAGCAACCTGGATTGAAGCATCCTCTGTTGGTGCCTCTAAACTTGGCTCAGATAACCCTAACTATCCAGTGTACACAGACCTCTCTCCTATGGTTAGGGCACTGTCACACCCTGGAAACAGAAGGTGGGGCCCAGTGAAAGGAGAAACACAGAGAGGAAAGCCCCTAAGTACCAGAAGAGAATTGGTTTGGAATCCTCCCCACCAAACTTGCACAGTGGGGAAACCCACCTCCTCTTATATCCCAAACATATCCCTAGTTCCTAATGTTACTATTTTACAATAAGACATATAATGGAAAACATTACATATTTATAATGAATACAAACTAATATTTATGATCTCAATTTCTTCTCTGTAACCTGAGGGAACCATTGCTTGATCTGACTACAAGCCAGATCTCATTAAATTAAAAATTTGATAAAAATTTCTTATTGCCTTAGCAAAAGAAAAAGGCCCTTGAGAAATCTTGTGAGATATCCTGATTTTAACAGACTGATCTGATGTTGTGAGCAGATTCTAGGTGCTGAATTCCCAAAAGTTCAGATGCCTTTTGACACCACAGATAATTGTCAAGAGTATTAAGTAAAAGAACTGTAATCAAATTAACACGTAAGAATTCTTGAATATTTGCTATGTATTAGAAATATCTCACTTAATTGTTACACCAACATTTGGAGGCACGTTCAAAGCTAAGCCTATTTTGTAGATGAAGAAACTGAGACAGTCTGTAACTTTATCAAGTTTACACAATGACAGTGCCAGGATCTTCAACTTAGCACTTGAAAGCAAGTACTAAAAGTACTAATCACAAATTCTAACTTTTTTGTTCCATTGTATAATGACAGAGTTCAATTTGTTTAATGAGAAAGATTTGTATACATAAATTGCATTGGTCTAAATATTTTACAATGCGAATATTTTTAAAAGATATTTTTGCTAAGGTAAAAAAAGATAAGAGCATAAAAACCAGTTGACAGAAATGCCTATTTATTAAGTACCTTACGATCATAAAAATTCCATGATTTCATAGAAACACTCCTTGTCCTGGTCAAACACAGGGAACTTCACCATCCCCTTGTAATGTGCTGACCCTCCCGCTTTGTTGAATGCAATAGGTTTATGGGACCGTCTTCCACATGAACCAGGGAAACCCGTTCAAGCTAAAGGCCCTGGTGGACAAGTGGCCTGATTTTAATACAGTGGTTGTCCGCCCTCAGGAGCAGGTAAGGTGCCAGCTGTGGAATGAATATGCCTCTGTGTTCATTTTTGCCGTGTGCCTACCACATGCCTGGCAATATGGTCAACCCTGAGAGATGCAGAAATGAATCAGAGTGACGGTCAACAAGTCTCCGTCCTCAAGAAGCTCACAGCCTGGAGGAGAACAGTAATAAGTACACACGTAAATTACGGCATGGAGTGAAATGTGAAGGAACAGAATGCGAACAGAATACGGAGGTAGTACAGGGAGAAAGCTGATTAAAAGTATATGTGGTACACTTTCATACTTATCCATTTTTTTATTTGTTTTTTAGATAATCCCCCAATCAGCATTCTGCTGATGTTAAAGACCAAACACACTTTGTTATTTCTTGCATTCAGCTCAAGGGAATTAAAGGAAACCAATGGAAGGTCGTACTAATTTGAGATCGTGTTGATGGCACAGAGAAGAAGCTGATCTTTTGTTATGGACATTAAAGGAGCATTTTCTAGGCTAGACTCCTATATTTTAATAAAGCAGACCTTGGTTTCATTTTCAACTATTAGCCTAAGGGAGAAGGAGGGGGAATATTTCCTGTCTTTAACAAACACCAGCCTTGAAACCACACCAACTAATTCACACTAGATCACAACTTCTTACTGTAGTACTGTCTTCAAATTGAAATGCTGCACTGTATTGTCATCAACTGTCACCAGTAAAGTCAGTAAAACAGGGCACAAGAAAAAAAAAACAGATGTGGTACTAGAGGTCACAGGAAGAGAATCAACGTTGCTCCCTAATGGAAATTTTCCTAAAACTAGATGTTAAAGATAAATAATACCATTTATAAGCCAGGCAGGAAAATAGCTATTTTCCAAGCAGACAAAAGGGCAATTGCAAGACCTAATGCCTAAAACAGCAGAGCAAATTAGAGAAAATTAAGAAGCAAATGATTTAATAAAAGGGAAAAAGGAAAAATCTTAAATTAAGGCTAGGTTAAGTAGAATATGTATATCTGTATAATGAATACTCTGCTGGCTATGGCTATTAAAATTATGTTCATAAAGAATTTTTAATGACATGGTAAAATAGCACTGTATCTCATGAAAAGAATACAAAATTGTATATTTAGACTGTTAACAGCTGTGTGAAGATATTCATATAAAATACTGGAAGTAAATATGTCTGATTGAAAATTAGCAGAGGTTGTTTCTGCATGGCCCCATTATTGGCTGAGTTTTAATTGATGTCTTTCTATTTCTTACATTATCCTTTCTTTCAAATTCTCAATAGCAAAACATTAATTTTTTTTTTTTTTTTTTTTTTTTTTTGGACGGGTAAGGGGATCGCAGCCCTCGGCACGGTTTGGTCTGCACCACGCGCAGCCAGTGAGCACACCGGACATCCCTATATAGGATCCGAACCCGCGGCCTTGGCGCTACCAGCACCACACTCTCCCGAGTGAGCCATGGGCCAGCCCATAATTTGTTTTTAATTAGCTAAAATTAGGGCCGGCTAGTTAGCTCACTTGGTTAGAGCATGGTGCTGATAACACCGCGGTACAAGGTTCGATCCCTGTACTAGCCAGCCATAATAAATAAATTAATAAACTAACTAATTAATTTAATATTTTTATGTCTAAAAATGTATAATTCTACTTTAAAATATCATGTAAAAATAAAATTTATAAATACAGAAATATTAAACACAATATCATTTTTGTATAACTTAGTTAGAAGTGAAATTAGTAAAATATTATAAGAAGAAGTTTAATTTTCAATAGATACCTGAATGAGAAATAATTTTGACCAGTAGTATCATTGCTGAGCAGAAAGTTTATTTTTGTTTAATTTTCCAGATAATGGAGGAAAAAAGCTTTCTAATTCTGCACTGGTTGAAGTAACTTTTTCCTCTTATCTATTCCGTTGTATTCAAATAGTCTCATCTTAGGTTTGATAAATTTGCTAGATATATTTGAATTAGTACTTTTGTTTGTTTGTTTGATGATATTGTGGTTAGTTTAACGATGGCAACACTATTTCTTTTTTAACGAAAGCGTATCTAGTCTATTATCTTTTTTTCTTTGGTTTCACCGTTTTATAGATGGATACTCTAATCCTGTTACCTGTACTGACTTTAATAATGACACGTTTATAGCCTACATGTTCTAAAAATCCATTCACTAGATCAAGACTTATTCTTCTGGCTAAAGATTTCACTTGTCAATGGTTATTTTTACTCCTTTACTTGAGTTTTATGGAGATACAGAATAACGATTTTAAATGAATTATCTTCATTCAATTGAAAACTTTAAAGCAATAGCTGAATTAGGAATAATTTTTGTTCAGAACATTTTTTATTATTAATTGGATAAAGGAGTTCTTGACTCCACAATGTAAATAATTCCTAAGTAAAGGCAGTATTCCAGCAGAAAATACTAATTTTAGTATTTAAAAATATCACAATATAAAAGAATACTAAAAACTAGTATGGCAATCACTAAATACAAATATTTTGGTTGATTTTCCTTTCCTAACCCAAACCCAAACAGGAGATGACAGATGACCTTGATCACTACACCAATACCTACCAAATCTATTCCAAGGACCCCGAGAAATGTCAGGAATTCCTTGGCTCACCAGAAGTCATCAACTGGAAACAACATTTGCAGATTCAGAGTAAGGGGTCTGGGATGTGTGCCAACTGCCAGATTTCCTGTGTCTACATCTGTAGGGTTGCTTTTCACCTTGAACAAGTACCCCTGCACCCCACACACCTGTCCTCTAAGCTCTGGACACTCAGCCTGATGTCCATTCTTTGACTCAGCTACCACCACCTCCACAGTGAATTAGAACCTGAAAACTGCTGTGTATGGGGTTTACACAGGAAATTGTGAGTAAGGTAATTTCTTAGTAGCTGAGGACCCATGATTTATCCTCTGATGTGCCCAGGATCTATTAAAAAGCATGGGTATGAAAACAGATCTTCCCCTCTGCCTCATCTCTGTTCTATCACACTGTCAAATCTACAAAGGAGTATTTTAGTGGTTAAGAACATGCTGTCTGGAATCAGACTACCTAACATTGTGACCTTGCTGGGTCTGTTATTAGCTGTGTGATCTAGGGCAAGTGACTTCTTTGTGGATAAGTTTCCTTACATATAAAAATGATTTCAATAGTACCTAAAACAGAGAGTCTTTAAACATTAAATGAGATCTTAAATGGTAAATGCTTAGCACTATCCTGGTTTTATTAATTAGGTTTTCAAACCATCCCAAAGTAGCAAGTTAAAAAAATAATCATTTGTTAGCTCATAATCATATGGTTCAGCAATTTGGATTATGCTCAGCTAGGTGATTCTTCTGCTAGTCTCACTAGATTCACCCATGTGGTTGCAGTCAGTTGGAGGGGTGTCTATGAGCTGGTAGGACTAGTTTAGTCATGATCCTAGGTCTAGATATTGATGCTAGCTTGTTTGTGCTAGCTATTGACTGCAGTGATGGAAGTAAATTGGGCAACAAATAGAAGTCACTGAGTTCTCAGGAGCAGAAAGAAAAGGCAAGCCCCAGCACAAATTTTTCAAATCTCATGTTGAATCATGTTTGCTATTGTTTCTTTGGCCAAAGCAAGTTACATGGCTAAGCCCAGGGTCAGTTCAGAAGAGAACATCATGATAGTGAGGCAGAAACAAACTGGGACCATTATAGCAACTATCTACTGCCTTGAGTGCATGGAAATTGTTCAATAAATTTTAGTTATTTTGTTTATATGTCCTCTCTTCTGGTAGTCATAACTGTTCTACGATGTATTCAGGACTTGTGGCATTATCCCAATTTTAAATTTTAAAACAAGTGAGAGTGAGGTAGCCATTATCATAGAAAGCCTATATCATGATTGAACACAAGATTCAATGACACTAAACCCACAAACTTCCCAACTCAGTCAGGCAGCTTTTCTGAAACATTAAAATGAATAATGACATCTCATAGAATTCCTCATTTTCCCCATCAAGGTTCACAGTCCAGCCTGGATAAAGTGATAGAAAATCTTGTAGCCATTAATTTCGGCAAGGTCAAGCATACACGATGCATCCTCTATATGATGCACGAGACAGCAAGGAAATTGTTTCCTTCCCTGGTGGATGCAAAGAACTTACCACCCAACGATGGCGTCCCCACGTCCATGTAAGTTTGATAGAAGACACTGCACTATTCACACCTCTCACTATTGAAGTAGCCTTCTGTATTAGTTTTCAGGGGCTGCCATGAAAAAAATGATCACAAACTGCATGGCTTAAAACAACAGAAAATTATTCTCTCACAGTTCTGGAGTAGAGAAGTTCAAAATCAAGATGCAGGCAGGACTGTCCTCCCTCTAAAGCCCTGTGGGGAGAATCCTTCCTAGGCTTGCGGCTGCGTCCCTCCAGTCTCCAACCCACCTTCACATGTTCACGTGGCTTTCTCCTCTGTGTCCTCTCCTCTTTTCTCTGTTAGAAGGACTCTCGTCATTGGATTTAACACCCGCCAAATAATCCAGGATAACTTCATACTCAGATCCTTCACTTAAGCATCCTTACATCTTCAAAGACCCTTTCTTTAAATAAGGTCATATTCACAGATACTGGGGGGACATATCGTTTATGGGAGGCACCATTTAACCTGTGATACCTCCTAACTTCTCTTCCTGCTTCTGCTTTGGCCTCCCTACAACCTATTTTCTGCAAAATAGTCAGAGTAATTTTTTTACAATTTAAATTAGGCCATGTCCCTCCCCTGCTTAAAAGATTCCAGTACCTCTCTCTAGAACTCATCTCGTCTCTTGCTTATTCCTTCCAACACTGGCCTTTCACTTCCTACTTGACCATCACAGACATGGGCCACTTGAATTAGCTCTTTCCTTTGCCTAAAATAACTTTCCCCCACCCAATCTACACATACGACTTCTTTTGCTATTCAGAACAACTCAAATGTTATCTCACAGAGCCCTAGCTAAACTGCCCTGCCTAAAGTCACTTCCCAGTTATTCTCCACATGTTAACCAATTTTATTTTCATAATAGCACTTATGATTATTTGAAATTAGCTAATTTATTTAACCTATTTTCTTATTTGATGTTTGAATCTTCCCAAATAATATTACAAACCCCACAAGAGCAAGAACTTTCTCTATGTTGTTCACTGATAGATCCTCAACAGCAAAAACGGTGCCTGGCACGTAGTAGGTGCTTAATAAATATGCATTTAATGAATTCACTTCACAGAACTAAAGGTTTCCAATAAAGAGAAATAAATGAATTATACATTTTTCCAAATCAATTTTTAGTTTAATACTGAATAGAATTGATAGCTGATGGTGGGGATTTGGCCCTCTGTGTGACACACATGTGGAACAGCTTTAGTCACATTGTAAAGCACATTATAATCTGGAAGACAACACTACATCTAGAGCCTCTTGTCTGCTCTATGAAATAGGCAGGGTAGGAGACATTCCCTTTCTCCTGACAGAAAGAAGACTCTCATGATGAAGTGGCTTGATCACCATGCAGATGGTTAAGGGCCTAACTGGGGATCAAGTCAAGATCTTCTAGTTCCACATCCTGGGCTCTTTCCAGGATGCTTCCAGAAACCCCTTTACACCACTGCAGAAGTCTTTAGAATTCAGTATGTCATAACAGTTGTCATGTCCACTCCACATTGCTGTCCCTCTGGACTTTGCTTTCAACACGATGGCCAAGGACCCTCTGACATCAGCATTCCAAGATTCCACAATTCTAAGATCTGGCTTTACTGCTTGCTAGCATGAGCTTCAGTGCACTTATTTATTTTCTCTGTAACTTTTTCCTTCTCTGTAAAATGAGAATAAGAATACTTGAGCTGTCTAACTTGGAGGGTTATAACCAAAGCCAAATGAAACACGTATAGCTAATGTTTATGGAGTGCTTACTATCTGCCATGTGCAGGTTCTAAATGCCTACACCCGTTGGCTCGTTTAAGCCTCACAATGCTCCTATAAGGGAGGTGTGATTATCATCTCTAGCCATCAGATAAAGAAATGGAGGAAGTGGGAGATGAGGTAATCAGCCCCAGGTCATATCAGTAGTACTGACATGAAGTCACACAGTCGGGCTGCAGAGCAGACACCCTTAGATATGCTCTTATTTGTCTCCCAGGACAATTTGGGGGAAAACAAACATAATACTTCACTGTATATGTAATGTTAAGAATTGTTTGTTTCTCTTGTTCCCAATAGCAACCAAGAAATGTTTCAAATCTCATCCCTGGATGTCACCCATGCTGCCGTGGTGAATAAATTCTGGCATTTTGGTGGCAATGAGAGGAGCCAGAGATTCATTGAGTGCTGTATCCGGGCCTTCCCCAGCTTCTGTCTGCTGGGGCCTGAGGGGAACCCTGTGTCCTGGACCTTGATGGATCAGACTGGAGAGCTGCGGATGGCAGGCACCATACCCGAGTACCGGGGCCAGGCTCTCGTTACCCATATCATCCGTGTCCAGGTCTACTTTCTGGGAAAACTTGGCTTCCCCATGTATTCCCATGTGGATAGGGCCAACTACATCATGCAAAAACTGAACCTCAGCACACACAGTATCTCCATGCCCTGTGACTGGAACCAGTGGAACTGTGTGCCCCTGTGAAGCTGGCCCTAAACGTACCAGAGTGTTGAGTGGGCTGTGCATGTGGCTGGAAGAGTGAATGAATGGACAGAAAGAATAGATTATAAAGGAGTGAACTCTGAGCTCTGGGAAGCAGTAATGAATGTGAACAGGATACCCTGCGTCCTTGCCCTCAAATAGATCATGGACTTCCCTTAGTCTCCTCAGTATGAAGCAAGCCAGGCACTCCTGCTCCCAGATGGGTACAGCTCCCACATTTGCAGGATCATTGTGATGCTTTTGAATCAGTTGCATGCTTTTCTACATTGCTCTTCCTGGAACTCCTAGCTCATTGAGCCTTGCCCATTTGCTAGGAGGTGCATTCTATGATTTTTTTTCTCTGGCTTTCCTTTTACTGGCTTCTGAATAGGTCTTTGAAAAATTATCCTTTCCCAGGTCACTTTCTGAGTCTTGTATCATAATCACATGAAATACACTACATGCACACACACAAAATACATGTGATAAAACAGGGAGAATTATTAAGAAAAAGACTAACTTTCTTTGCTATTAATATCTTCTTTTGCAATTCATAGCCCAGGAAGGAGACATTTCTTCTAAAAGCTGAACTTCTATAATCTCCTTCCCCCAGTCTCCTTATAAGAGATTTTTTTTTGTTTGATTGTGGAAGTTTAATTTATATGGTCCATAAAGGGAGATGAATGTAGAAGGAGGAGAAAGTGGGACACCCAAACCTAGGAAGATAGGTATTTATCAGGGACGCGGGCTGTGGTAGGCTTTGTACAGGGTGGAGACCTGGCAGGGGTCCCACCTGGCAGCAGCATTCTGTTTTGAGATACCGGAACCTTCTGCAGTGATAGCAAGGGTCCTGTGGGAGTATGGTTTATAGAGGAGGCTACCAGAGACGACTTGTACAGGGTGGAGACCTGGCAGGGGTCCCACCTGGCAGCAGCATTCTGTTTTGAGATACCTGAACCTTCTGCAGTGATAGCAAGGGTCCTGTGGGAGTATGGTTTATAGAGGAGGCTACCAGAGACGACGTCATCTCTGAGTCTCCCTAGGAGGTCTGTCCCAACAGTGCTGGAAGAATAATGTCTACTCAGAGGAAAGAAAGAAATGGAATGGCACCAGTTTAAGGCTTGGGACCATCATAGCCCAATTCTTAACACATCAAAATAACAGTTGTGCTTTTTACATTTGAGTACCAGCTAAAACATCACCCCCAGGACTGCCATGAAGTCAACAGGGGAAGACAGGCTTTGTGACACTGAAGTAGGGAGAGGGGACATTGTGACACTCAGAGGAAAAAAAATACCTCATGATACCAGAGAGAGAGAGAGAGAGACTAGATCTCATGATCCTCAGATTATAGGGAGATTGTCTCTTGATATGCAACAGGGAAGAGGAATGTTGACTTTGCATTTATCAGTTAGCTGACTTCAAATAAAGTTATCTGAAAACAGTGCTAATAATAAGCAATTAAAGTCTCCTGTAGCGGATATGAGCCTATTAGTTCTTCCAGTCCAAACCACTAATCCTGAGGTTATTTGTCCAGTGTCTCCAAGCAGTTCTTTAAGGATTCCTTTAGATCTTTACTCAATCTACAGTGAATGATAGAATATTTACTTCCCCCTCTATGCTAAAGCTGCCACAAAATGATGAAAAACACAGGGGATTTTTCATTGACTGTAGGGGTTACCTTCCAGTCTTTTAAATTTACATTAAAAAATTCACTTTGATAAAACTTTTTTATTCTATTTCCAAGCCAGTCTGCAATTTTTAACAATTCCTGTTTAGGAGCTCATAAATTATGTATATATTCATTTATTAACTTAGTTTATTAAAGACTTTAAAATGTTTCAAACTATATTTATAGATTTTATTTTCCTTTTAAAGATTTTTTTTTTTTTTTTTTTTTTTTTGTGACCAGTAAGGAGATCGTAACCCTTGGTTTGGTGTCGCCTGCACCGCACTCAGCCAGTGAGTGCACCGGCCATCCCTATATAGGATCTGAACCCGGGGCCACCAGCGCTGGTGCTTCCGCGCTGCACTCTCCCGAGTGAGCCACAGGGTCGGCCCTCCTTTTATTTTTTTTATTTATTTTTTTTCTTTAAATTTTTATTTTGTCAATATACAATGTGGTTGATTATTATGGCGCATCACCGAAACCTCCCTCCCTCCTCCCTCTCCCTGCTCCCACCCAAGAATGTCCTTTCCGTTTGCTTGTTGTAACAACTTCAAAGAAATTGTAGTTGTTATATCTTCTTCCCCCCACCCCCGGTTTTGTGTGTGTGTGTGTGTGTGTGTGAGTGAATTTATTTATTTATTTTTAGCTCCCACCAATAAGTGCTCTGGCAACAAATGGAATCCATTTAACTAAAAAATAATTCTCATAAGTCTAATAATCAAACTTTGTAAGTATAATAAATTTAGTACATCTACACTATTATGGATGTCCCAAACTTCTAAATAAATTTAGTAATAATCTAACTTAAAATTATGACTGTAAATCAATTACCCAATTATGCATTTCTAGGTAAACTGAAAAGACTCAGTCTAATAAGTCAAACTTGTCACAAGTTACAAGTTTGTAAAATATCGAGTATGCTGAACTTTCTTTAAAGCTGAAATATTAGTACTATGGATCTGATTCTCCTAAAAGTTTGTGTGTTTAATTCTAATTTTTACAAGGGTAGAAAGATGGATCATCATTAAAGAATGTCTTAACATCTTGGATTATTGAAGCTATTGACTACCAGATAGACAGAAGACTGACAAGATTTGTGTTTGTCATCATGATGGTACATGACAAACTTAATATATAGATGCTATATCAGCTGTTTCATAACTTCAAAAGGGAAGTAGTCGCTAAATCCATATCTCAAGATTGGAGTTATTTGTTTTTTTCCCTCTATTCATAAAATTCTTCAGTTCCATCCAGGCTGATTAATTGATTGAGTTTTAGATTATTCAGATGTATAAATATATTTTTCAATGTAAATGTGGAGTTCCTTGAGTTTGACGGGTTCCTAATAAGTGCAAATATTAAAGACCTTTGTAGTTCATGAAATCTTTCATATTCTTAGGACCATACAACTACTAAGGTCATTTAGCAGGAAATGTGACAGAATTTTATATATTTCATGTCAACTTGAGTGTCATTCGCTCTTCATTGTCCTTCTACTGTCATCTTTTCTTGAGTTAGAAAATGTCTAGTTAGGTTGACACCTCCAACCAAGCAGTCAAATTACAAACATCTTGTGCATTGATGTACTGCACTAAAAAAAGCCCCACAATCTCACTTATGTAGCACATCTTGCATAACATCAAGCAATGAGGAAACAAACATTCAGTTCCAAATTGGGAATATTATGGTCTGAATGTTTGTCCAAATCTCAAGTGAAAGCTTAATCCCCAATGTGGCAGTGTTCGGAGGTGGGGACGTTCAGAGGTGATTAAATCATGAGGGCTCTGCCCTTATAAATGGATGAGTTTATTCATGGATTAATGGGTTAATGGATGAATGGATTATCTAGGGAAGGGGACTGGTGGCTTCATAAGAAGAGCAAATGAGCACATCGGAATTCTTTCTCAGCGTCTTGCCATATGATAACCTGTCACCACAGGACTCTGCAGAAAGTCCCCACCAAGAGGAAAGCCCTCACCAGATATGCTCCTGAACCTTGAACTTCCCACACACCAAAATTGTAAAACTAAATTTCTTTTCTTTACAAATTTCCCAGCATTAGGTATTCTGTTTTAGGCAAAATAAAACAGACTATTACAGGAAATTTGTATCAAGAAGTGGGATGTTGCTTATAACAAATAAATGAAAATATGGAAGTGGCTTTGGAACTGGGTAATGGGCAGAGGTTGAAAGAATTTAGAGGAGGCAGCTAGAGAAAGTCTAGATTCTGGTTAGGGCACAGAATACAAGAAGATTAGGGAAAGTTTGAAACTTCTTAGAGATTAGTTAAGTAGTGGTGATTAGAATGCTAATAGAAAAATGGATAGTAAAGGCCATTATGACGATGTCTCAGATGAAAATGAGGAAGATCTTATTGGAAATTATAGCAAATGTCACCCTCGTTATACAGTTGCAAATAGCTTGGCTGAACTGCATCCATACCCAAGGGCTTTATAGAATGTGGAACTTAAGAGTGATAAACTAGGATATTTGGCAGAAGAAATATCTAAGCAGTGAAGCATTCAGTCTGTTGCATGGCTACTTTTAACTGCACGCTGTAAAATGAGAGAAACAAAGGGATTACTTAAAGACAGAATTTATAATTTAAAAAGAAACAGAGCATAAAAATTTGGAATATTTACAGCCTGCCCAGGTAAAAAGCAAAAAGGTGTGTTTGGGAGAGAGTACCAAGACTATTGCTAAGCAACCACTGCTTGCTAAAGAGGTTAGCACTGATCCAGGGGCTAGGCATCAGGACAATGAGAAAAAGACCTCAAAGCTATTTCAGAGATCTTTGAGTCTGCCCTTCCCATCACAGACCCAGAGGCCTAGGAAGACAAAATGGCTTTGAGGAACAGGCCTGTGGCTCACTTCATGGACTCACTGCCCAGGGCCACCTAGAGATGCTGTTTCCCACACCCCAGCTGCTCTGGCTGTTCCAGCCATAGCTAAATTGGCCCCAGATGCTGCTGGACCTGTTGCTTTGGAAGATGCTGCTTTGGTGTTGCCTATGTGGTATTAAGTCTGCAGGCTCACAGAATGAAATGGCTGTGGAAGCATGGTAGCCTTCACCCAGATTTCAAAGGATGTAGGCAAAGGCTTGGAGACCCAGGTTGAGATTTGTCACAGGGGCGGAGTCACTGCAGAGAGCCTCCACTAGAGCAATGTTGAGCAGAAATGTGGGGTTGTAGTTGCAGCAGAGAATCCCAACCAGGGCCATGCATGGTGGAGCTGTGAGAGCATGTTTGCCACTAGGACCCCAGAACTGGAGAGCTACAGTGGGCTAAGCCCAGGAAGGCCATAGGGATGGGGCTGACAAAGGGGCTGACATGGGGCCCAACCCCCTACCAGTGTACAGAGGTTGCTGGACATAGAGTCAAGGAGATTATTCTGGAGTTTTAAGACCTGATGTCTATGAATAAGACCCTAAAAGCACAGGAAACAAAGAAAAAATAAGCAAATGGGATTACATCAAACTAAAAAGCTTTTGCAGAACAAAAGAGACAATTAACAGCATGAAAGACCACCTACAGATTGGGAGAAAATATTTGCAAACCATGTATCTGACAAGGGATTAATAACCAGAATATACAAGGAATTCAAACAACTTAACAGTAAAAAAAAAGCAAGTAACCTGATTAAAAAATGGGCAAAGGGGCTAAATAAGCATTTCTCAAAGAAGGATATATAAATGTCCAACAGACACATGAAAAAATGATGAACATCACTAAGCATCAGAAAAATGCAAATTAAAACCACACCGAGATATCATCTCACCCAGTTAGACTGACTATAATCAAAAAGACGGTGAATAACAAATGCTGGTAAGTGTGTGGAGAAAAGGGGAACTCTTCTACACTGTTGGTAGGACTGTCAATTAGTACAAGCATCATGGAAAACAGTATAGAGGGTTTCTCAGACAACTAGAGATAGATCTTCCATACAATCCAGTAATCCCACTTCTGGGTATATACCCAAATGAACGGAAATCATCATGTTGAAGGGATACCTGCACTCCCATGTTTATGGCAGCTCTATTTACAATAGCCAAGAGTTGGAACCAAACTAAATGTCCACTGGCAGATGATTGGATAGGGAAAATGTAGTATGTACACACAATGGAATACTACTCTGCCACAAAAAAGAATGAAATTCTGCCATCCACAGCAATATGGAGGATGAACTTAGAGAAATTTATGTTAAGAGAAATAAGCCAAGTACAGGAAGAGAAATACTGTATGTCCTTACTTGTAAGTGGGAGCTAAAAATAAATAAATAAATAAATAGGAAAGAAGGAAAGATACAACAATCACAATAATTCACTGACCTTTAAAAAGGGGAGAACAGAACTGAGACCATCAGAGGTGGGAAAGGGGAGGGGGAGGTAGGCAGTGAGAAACTGGTAAAGAGCCAGAAAAAAAAAATGATTATATTGTGTAATGTTGAATAGACTAAGTATCCTGATTTGAACATCACATATTGCACACAGGTATGGATACTCAATGCTGTGTGCCACAGATGTATATAATCAATTATGTTTCAATAAACAAACAAACAAAGTCCCAATGTCTGCCTTCTGGATCTTGCTTGGAACCATTACCTCTCACTTTTGGCTCATTTATTTCTTCTGGAGTGAAAATGTCCCTTTTTATACCTGTCCCTCCATTGTATCTTGGAAGTAGGTAACTTTTTCTGATTTTGCAAATGGAACTTTGGACTTTGGACTTTTGAGTGCTGGAACAAGTTAAGACTTTGGGGCTATGAGAATGAAATGAATATATTTGTAAGTGAGAAGGACATGAGCTTTGGGGAGCTAGAGCAGAATGCTATGATCTTAATGTTTGTCCCCTCCAAAGCTCATGTGGCAGCTTGATCCCCAGTGTGGGAGTGCTGAGATGTGGTGCCTTTAGGAGGTGATTGGTTATTGAAGACTTTACCCTCATAAATGGATGGATTTATTCATGGATTAATTGGCTAATGGATGACTGGGTGATCATGGGAGGGTCACTGGTGACTTTATAAGAAGAGAAAATGAGCACATTAAGTTGCTCTTGCTCAGCCTCTTACCATGTGATAATCTGTCACCGCAGGACTCTGTTGACAATTCCCACCAAAAGGAAGGCCAGATGCACCCCTGGACCTTCAACTTCTCAACCTTCAAAACTGTGTAAGAAATAAACTTCTTTTCTTTATAAATTAGCCTTTGTTAGTACTCTATTACAGGCAACAGAAAATGAACTAATATAAGGACATTCTACAATACACTAGCCTGTACTTTTCAAAAATGTTTATGTCGGAAATGAAAAAGAAAATCTGAAGAGCTGTTTCAGACTTAAAAAGACTAAAGAGATAGCAGCATTAAATGCCATGTGAGATCATGCATTGGAAGCTGTCATAAGAATAAACAGCTATGAAGGATATTATTGGGACAATTAGAAAAAAATTGAATGAGAACTGTGTATTAATTAATTATGTTGTATTAATGTCAATTCTTCTGAGTTTAATCATTGTTGAGTTTAATAATATAACTGTGATTATATAAGAGAAGATCATTGTACATATAAGATATGTGCAGTCCTCACAGGTAAAGGGTCATAATGTCTAAAAACTTGCCAAATGTTGATAATTGTAAATCTAGGGGAAGAGTTACATGGGTGTTTATTTTACAGTTCTTGAACTTCAATAAGTTTGAAATTCTTTCAACATAGAATTTTTGAGAAAGCAATTTACTATTAGAAATTTTCTGATTTTTCTTTAGCAAAATAAATGAGCCAATAATATTCATCAACTTCATTTAGACTCGTTTATGCTAATTTTCTCTCTGTAGCTTTCTGTGTGACATTATGGAATCAGATTGAATGTATTTCCACATTCTACAGTTATTACTCACCTTTTTGAGCTCAGATGATTACAACTTTGGCCAGTGGTTTCTCTTTTAGGTCTCATATTTTTAAAATGTTTTCTTGCTTTTTAGCATTAAAACTTTTCTAGAATTAAAAAAAAATTTTAAATGAGCTCATTCTTATTAAGAATCTACATGCTCAAACATGAAATTAACTATTTTTCAACAAGTCTTTTAGTATAAAAATAGTGTTACAGACCAGAATTTCTATGAATCTAAAAATCATCTACAAGGGCTAGCCAGTGGCTCACTTGACAGAGTGTGGTGCTGACACCACCAAGTCAAGGGTTAAGATCCCCTTACCACTCATCTTTTGAAAAAATAAAAAATAAAAATCATCTACAGAATCTGAAGAAATATAGTTCATATCCCACTGAATTGCTATAAGGATTAAATAAAGTGATCGGAATTCTGGTCAAGATGGCAGAATAGACAGTCCCCAGCGTCACTCTCTCCTACAAATCAACGAATTTACAACTATAAAAATGTAACGTCAGTCAAGCTGGGGCCGCTGGAGCTCAGGAGAAGAGGAGGAGAGACCTATGGAACTCATGAAGGCAGGAGAAACCACAACGAGAGAAAGAAAAAACTGCTTTCAGCATTTCGGGTCACAGCCACTTTAATGCTGGAGCACATGGAGCAGGCAGAAGCCACAGCTGTGCCCTTTGGATGGAGTTACTTGGAGGCGGAAGGGGAGAAGAGGACTTTGATGGCCCCCAGGACAGCAAGACCACTGATAGGGTTCCCATGGACCCACGCAGGAGTGAGGAGGCAGAACAACTGAAAAAAGGGAGCCATGCAGAGGACGGTGAGTCATCACAGGGAACCGATACACAGGGCCCATCCCATGGGAAGTGTTTGGAGCATGGGTGGTGGGGGAGACGGGCCCACCGGGAGAACACTGGGACACAGCAAGGACAGCTGATCAGCCCCCCAATCAGCACAGGACCACTCAGAGGAGAATAGTCAGGAATGCAGAATTGCATGGGGTGCAGTTTGATTCTACAGAACACAGATCCACTGGGTCTCTGGACAGCAGGAAGTACCTATAAGAACAACCATTAAACCCTGAGCTACACAAAAAGCCTTCCCTAGGGAAACAGCAGCAAAGTAGCAATTTAAACAACCTCACTGTTCAAGTACTGGTTCCCACAGGAAGTTCTCCTGTGTTAGAAGCAAAGGACAAAAAAATAGTTCCGGCCCAGGCACACCACCAGCACCTTGGAGCCTGCCTGGGAACTGGAGGCTTGAATCTGGGGACCAGACCCCATTCCCACTTCCAGGCAAACTGTGCCAGTGCCTTGGGGCCATCCTGGGAACCTGAGGCATGGAGAAGGGGACTGGATGCCCCACTCACAACCAGGCACACCAAACCAGCACCTCAGGGCCCACCCACTGACCTGGGGCATGGAAAGGGAACCAGACCACCCTCCCACAGCTAGGCACATCATGCCAGCACCTCAGAGCCCACCTGGGGACCCAAGGCATGGAGAAGGGGAATGGACCACCCTCCCACAGCCAGGCACCCCATGCCAGCACCTTGGGGCCAGCCCAGGGACCCAGGCTATGGAGCCAGGGACCAGAACCCCCTTCCACAACCAGGCACCCTGTGCCAGCTCCTCAGGGCCTTCCCAGGAACCTGGGGTATGGAAAAGGGGACTGGACCCACCTCCCACAACCATACACCCCATGCCAGTGCCCCAGGGCCCACAAGGAGACCGAGGGTGTGGAGCTGAAGACCGGACCCCCCTCCCACAACCAGGCCCCCCCTGCCAGCTCCTCAGGGCCTGCCCTGGTACCTGGGGCATGGAGAAGGGGACTGGACCCCCTCTCACAACCAGGCACTCTGTGCCAATGACCTGGGGCCTACACAGGGACCTGAGGTATGGAGTCAGAGACTGGGCCCCCTCCCACAACCAGGCACCCCAGGCCAGCACCTCAGGGCCTGCCCTGGGACCCAGGGCATGGAGAAGCGAACTGGACCCCCCTCCTGCAAGCAGGCACACTGTGCCAGTACCTCAGGGCCCACCTACAGACCTGGGATAAGGAGCTGGGGACCGGATTCCCCCAACCAGGCACTCTGGGATAGCATATCAGGACCCTACCCAGGAACCCTAGGCATGGAGAAGGGGACCGGATCCCCCTCCCACAACCAGGCACATTGTGCCAGCGCCTTGGGGCCTGCCCAAGTACCTGGGGCATGGAGACAGGGACAAGATCCCCATCCCACAACCAGGCACCCTGCACCAGCATCCCGGGGCCCACCTTGGGACCCAGGGTATGGAACCAAGGTCTGGACGCCTTCCCACAACCAGGCACCCTATGCCAGTGCCTTGGGGCCTTCCCTGAGACCTAGGGCATGGAGAAGGGAACCAGATCCCCCTCCTACCACCAGGCACACCACACCAGTGCCTCATGTCTGCCCATGGACCCAAGGCATGGAGAAGGGGACCGGACTCCCCTCCCACATCCAAGCACCCAGTGCCAGTGCCTTGGAGCCTGCCCTGGGACCTGGGGCATGGAAAACAGGACTGGATCCCCCTCCCACAACCAGGCACACTGTGTCAGCACCTCAGGACCCACTTGGGGACCTGGGGCATGGAACCAGAGATCGGACACTCTCCACAACCAGGCACACTGCCAGCACCATGGAGCAGGCCAAAAACATCTCCTCCATATGGGTGGCCTACCATAGCTACCATGATAACCGTGGCTGCCATGAAGGCAGCTAGATGCCACAATCATCACGCAGATGGTCCACCAGCCACTGGAGTGAGTTGACACAAGGAGAGTCACCAGCAGAGATAAAGAAAGGAGGATGATGTCTCTCTCCAGCAAGCCCATTTCAGAGTGACGGAAGATACACATGCTCTATGATAGTATTAGAGGACCTGATCACATCTCTCAGCGTTGGACAGATCTTTTGGGCAACAAATCAACAGAGTAAACATTCTTTCAGAAGGAGAGAAGAAATCTAGGATAATTATGGGGGGCGGGGAGAGGGAGGGGGGATGGGGAAGGATTGGACAAGGGGCATAAAGAATAATTACAATTCGTAACAATATATATGCTAGTAATATTGATTTGATCCACATATCTCAATGTTGAAACCCAAAAATATGTGTAATCAATTTTGATTCAATAAAAATTAAAATTAAAATTAAATAAATAAAGTTATCTATATAAAATGCTAAGCACAGTGTCTTGTCCTTAGTAAATTCTCAACAAATTATTCTCTTCCTCCTCCTTCTTCTTCTTGTCATTATTATTATTACTTTTCAATAAAATAAACACATTCAGATAACCCTTTAATACAAGCATGTCTATCAAAAAAGAAGCATAAAAATGCTCTGATTGGTCAAATAAGATGAGAACTGATAATAATTGACCATTGGATTTTATGAAAGTGGAAGTTTCTGGTGACCCTGATGATGTTCCTTGATAAAGTGATAAGGGAAAAGCCTGTTTAGAGTGGTTTTGAGAGACTATTGGAAAGGAAGAAATGGAGACACCAAGTACAAACAATCTTTGCCTTTGAGGGTGGGAAGATTCTCCAAATATGAAAAGAGCTTGTAAATTTTTGGTATCTGAAAAAGAATGAAAAATGCCAAGAGATAGTACCCTCCTCTTTTCTCAATGAATATCATCAACTACTGAATTATTTTGAAACAAACTTTAGATATCATATCATTTTATCTGTAAATATTATGTATCTCTAAAAGATGACTTTTAAAAATATATCCAATATAATTAACAAAAACAAAATAATTAGTAATTTCCTCTTGCTTTTATAAACTATCCAGTATGCAGTTTCCCTATTAATATGTATTTAGAGTTGATTTGTTTGAATCAAAATTCAAACAAGGTTTCCTACACCCTATTTTCTTTTTATTGTCATTCAATTTATTTATTGAGGAAATTGGGTTGTTTTTCTTGTAGACCTTCCCACATTCTGGATTTGTTTAACCTGTTTCTCTGCAGCTCATATGTTGTTTAACCTGTTTTTCTGCACTTTGTATTTTCTGTAAAGTTACAACTAGATCTAAAAGCTTGGTAAAGTTCAGGTTTAATTTTAGAGCACAAACATTTCATAATTGTGGTGTGAACTTCCTACTACGTCACATCAGGAGGTACATAAAGTGTGATTGTCATTTTCGGGGTCAGATTGATTAGTGAGTCCAGATATTGTCAGATTTTTTGAACCATTACAAAGTTCCCTATCAGCTATTCACCTATTGGTTTTAGTAGTCATTGATGACATTTGCCTAAGTGCTTTATGAGTTACAGAATGGTGACTTTTTTTGTTTTAGATTAACAGATTTTACTTTTTTGAGCAATCTTGGGTAGAGCTTAAGAATTCCCAGGTAATACTGATGATGCTGTTTTGGGAACCAAGCACTGAGAATCACTGCTTCAAATCAAAATCTAAGGCCAGGCTTAGGAACACTGGCCTCAAAGCAGGTGGGGCCATCCACGAGATTTCCTTCAAAACCATTCCTAGAGGAGCACAGTCCAACAGACCTATACCAAGAGCCAAAAGTGGGGGATATTCTAATCTATTATTCCTTCGGCATTCATTAACTAGAATTCTCCTATAAAGAAATTTTCACAATACTTCTTCGGTCAGATAGAGGTAGTACAGATAAGGTAGAATAAATGCTTAATTCTTTTCCTTATTTAACAGTTCTTAAAGCAATGAGCTTGTTTCCAAACATCTTTATATTTTCTGGTATCATAATGAACCCCTGGGTTTTATCATATTTAAAATGTTCTCTATACGAGCATGTTGAAATTAAACATGTTCCTGAATGACATATGGGTTCAAGAAGTAATGAAACAGGAAATCAAAAAATGTCTTAAAACTAATGAACGTAAAGACACATCATACAAAATTCTGTGAGAGACTGTAAAAGAAGTATTAAGAGGGAAGTTTATTGCAATAAATACTTATATGAAAAGAATAGAAATATTTCAATCAAACCACCTAACACTATACCTCAAAAAACTAGAAAACAAAAACAATCCAATCTCAAAATTAGTAGATGAAAAGAAATAATTAAGATCAGAGCAGAACTAAGTAACATAGAGATCCAAAAAAAAAAAAATGATACAAAAGATCAATGAAACAAAAAGTTGATTTTTGGAGAAGATATCCAAAATAGACAAACCATTAGCTAGGCTAACTGAAAAAAAAAGAGGAGAGAAGACCCAAATAATGAAAATCAGAAATGAAAAAGGAGACATTACAATTGATGCCACATAAATACAAAGAATCATTAGAAACTATTGTAAACAAATATATGCCAACAAATATGAAAACCTGAAGGAAAAATGAATAAATTTCTGGACACACACAAACTACCATGACTGAATCAAGAAGAAATAGAACCTGAGCAGACCAATAATAAGCAACAAGACTGAAGCAGTAATCAGCAGTCTCCCAACAAAGAAAAGCCCAGGACTGGATGGCTTTACTGCTGGATTCTACCAGACCTCTGCAGAGGAATTAATACCAATTCTCTTCAAACTATTGCAAAAATTGAAACAGAACACTCTCCCAAACTCATTCTATGAGGCTAGCAATCAGAATACAGCAAAACATCAAATAAACTATACACTATGATCAAGTGGGATTCATCCCAGGGACACAAGGATGGTTCAACATATGCAAATCAATAAATGTGATCCACCACATCAACGAAATCAGGGAAGAAAACCATATGATCATCTCAATAGACACAGGAAAAGCATTTGACAAAAGTCAACATCCCTCACAATAAAAGCTCTCAGCAAATTAGGTGTAGAAGGAAAGTATTTGAACACAATAAAAGCCATATATGACAAATCCACTGCCAATATCATCCTGAATGATGACAGGAAAAAGACAAGGATGCCCACTCTCATAACTCCTATTTAACATAGTATTAGAAATACTAGCCATAGCAATCAGGCAAGAGAAAGAAATAAAGTGCATCTAGATTGGAAAAGATGAAGTCAATCTGTCCCTACAGATGACATAAACCTATATATAAAAAAACCTAAAGATACTACCAAAAACTCTTAGAGCTGATAAACAATTTCAGTAAAGTTGCAAGATACAAAATCAACATGCAAAAAAAAAAAAATCAACACACCAAAATCAGTAGCTTTTTTATACTCCCAAAACAAAATAGCAGTAAAAAAAAAAAGAATGAAAGAAAGAAAGCCCATTTACAATACTCACCAAAAAATGTAAAATACCTAGGAGTCAATTTAACCAAGGAGGTGGAAGGCCCCTACAATGATAACTACAAATCCTGTTGAAAGATATTAAAGAGAATACAAAAAGATGGAAAGACATTCCATGCTCTTGGATTGGAAGAATTAATATTATGAAAATGTCCATGCTACTAAAGTGATCTACAGAATCAATGCAAGCCCCATCAAAATACCAATGACATTCTTTACTGAAACAGGAAAAACAATACTAACATTCATATGGAACAACAGAAGACCCTGAATAGCCAAAGCAATACTGAACAAAACAATGAATAAATAAAGTTGAAGGCATACACTACCTGACTTCAAATTATACTACAAAGCTATAGTAAGCAAAACAGAATGGTACTGGAGTAAAAACAGACACTTGGACCAATGGAACAAAATAGAGAGCCCAGAAATCAATCCACAAACTTATAGCCAGCTAGTATTTGGCAAGGGAAACAGGAGCATACATTGGGAAAGGACTGCCTCTTCAATAAGTGGTGCTGGGAAAACTGGATATCCATGTGTAGAAGAATGAAACTAGACCTGTACCTACCATCATATACCAAAATCAAATCAAAATGGGTTAAAAACCTATATATTAGACCCAAAGCTATAAAAGCACAAAAAGTAAACAGGGGGAAACACTTCTGGAAGATAGACTGGACAAAGACTTTATGAACAGACCCCCAAAAGCACAGGCAACAAAAGAAAAAAATGGGATCATATCAAACTAAAAACCTTCTGCACAGCAAAAGAAACAGTTAATAGAACAAAAAGACACCTAGAGAATGGGAGGAAATATTCACAAACAATGCACTCAACAAGGGATTAATATCCAGACTATATAAGGAACTTAAGCAATTTAACAGTAAAGAAAAACAATTAACACAATTAAAAGATGGGCAAAGGATCTGAATAGGCATTTCTCAAAGGAAAATATACAAGCAGCCAACAGACACATAAAAAAATGCTGAACATCATTCAGCATCAGTGAAATGCAAACAAAAACCACATTAAGATATCATCTCACACCAGTTAGACTGGCCAGAATCAAAAAGACAGAGAATAACAAATGCTGACAAGGATGTGGAAAAAAGGGAAGCCTGTCCCACTATTCGTGGGACTATAAGTTAGTACAACAACTACGGAAAACAGTATGGAGGTTTCTCAAACAACTACAGATAGGTCTTCCAAACGATCCAGCAATCCCACTTCTGGGTATATATCCAGAGGAATGGAAATCATCATGTCAAAGGGATACCTGCACTCCCATGTTTATCACAGCTCTATTTGCAATAGCTAAGAGGTGAAACCTAAATGTCCATCAATGGATGCCTGGATTAAGAAAATGTGGTATATATACACAATGGAATAAAAGGAATAAAATTCCACCTTTTGCAGCAATATAGGTGAGCATAGAGAAAATTATGTTAAGTGAAATAAGCCAGGTACATAAGTGGGAGCTAAAAAAAAACAAAAAAAACAAAGAAAGAAAGATACAGCAATAACAATAATTCCTTAACCTTTCAAAAGGAGAGGACAGAACTGAAGTGACCAGAGATGGGAAAGGAGGAAGGAGACGGAGTTAAGGAGAAATTGGTAAAGGACCACAGAAAATGTTTACTTTGTGTAATGATAAGATAAAAAAATAAAATAAACATAAAAAAGAAATAAAATTCCTCCATTGTTCTTAAAAAAAATAGTCAACAACTAACTGCATTTAACCCTCCCACTCCTACTTCAGACAAACCCTCACACTGCCAGGTGGGCAGAGATAGAGCCACACCCCAAGAGCCCGCCTGTGTGGGCCTCTCAGAGAGCAAAGTAAACTGTCCTAACAACCACGTCTTTAAAAACAAGCTGGTGTTGGGCCGGCCCGGTGGCGCACTGGATAGTGCGCCGCTTGGGAAGCGCGGCGGCGCTCCCGCCCGAGGGTTCAGATCTCACATACAGACCGGTTCCCGCTCACTGGCTGAGCGAGGTGCGGGAGCAACACCGAGGGTTGCAAACCGAGGGTTGCAATCCCGTTGCCGGACACGGAAAAAGACAAAAAGACAAAAAAAAAAAAAAAAAAAAAAAAAAAAAAAAAAAAAAAAAACAAGCTGGTGTAGAAGGACCAGGCACAAAGCTATGGCATGCTGTGGTGCTACTGTCAGGAATTCTTATTAGGATTTAACCACTGGGGGGGTCCTTTTCAGCGTCAGTCTGTGGGTGTGTGATCTCACCTTTTGTCATCCCTTTCTGACAGGTGGCATTGAAGAGTGTCTTTTTTTTTTTTTTTTGGAACCCAGTGGTTTTTTTTTTTTTTTTTTTTTTTTTTTATCATAATACAGTTGATTGTATATATCTGTGGGATGTAGAGTTGAATACCCCAGTGGTCTTATATTTTGAAAATAGAATCACTTATGTAAGGACTATATGGCATAAGTCTTTAGAAAAATATTTGCAAGCAACATTGTACCAACAAATAAAATATACTGTCTACTAGGAGGTGAATGGTTCTAATCCTCAAATTTATTTGGAATGGGGCTCTTTGTGGATTCATCTTTCATTAGGCTGAGAAATATGTTCACCTGCAGCCAAGGATGGCTGGGAATAAGGAAGCCTCCACTCTCCTTTTTTATCATGTGAACTTTCATTATTCTTACTTCTTTACTTCTGGGTTCTGCAGAACAAGGTAGAGACCAATAAGGAAAAAGACTAAAAGGAAGCAATGAAACAAGATAACAAAGAGTATGGTTAAGAACTTCACAGCAAACTAACTAGAAACTAATAAAAAATAGAGACTAATAAACGTATAGTTTTTAAAGAATTCATTTTTTGATAGGAGAAAAATATTTAGCACTGTAGCAGAATTTTTTAATCACATAAAATAAGGTTAAGGTTTTTTAAAGTGAAATAATAAAAGCAATAGTGTGTATTCCTACTAACAATAAAAATAAAATTTAGCTGACAAATTGGTTTGGAGCTTACATTAATAGTTGAAGAACGTAATACATTTCAACGTAATACATTTCAGCTTAAGGTTAGTGAAAATAAAGACGTAATTTTTTTTTTAACTCTCCATCTTCATTATCCCTCTGAATTCTATCTATATATACCGTTAAGTCTCTGAATCCCAGTTTAAGAACCCCTGATCTAAAGCTTTGTTTTTCATCAGTAAAATCTCTCCCCATTAAAGAATAATTCATTTTTAAAAAACGGAATGTGAGGGCTGATTGGTCAGCTCTGTTGGTTAGAACTTTGTGCTGATAGCACCAAGGTCCAGGGTTCGATCCCTACACTGCCAAAAAAAAAAAAAACTCCAAGTAAATAAAAAGCACTGAAATATATGTTGCAAGTATGAATTTATTGTGAAAATCTTTTTGTAGAAACACAAATATATGAGACAAATGTGCCTATTCTTTTAAATTCTCCTGTTTCAAGACCCCGCTTTTAATATACTCTTTCTAAGTTTGTATAAGTTAGAGTCAGAAAAGGATTTGGATTCTTTATCTCCATCTCATCTTCCCTAAAAAAAAAAAAAAAAAAAAAAACTGGAATGTTTTTAAAAGGCTTCTAGATTAAAGAAACCTTTCTTATCTTTGGTCTCCTACAATCCTTATTTTAATTCACTCGTTCACTCATTCATTCCTTCACAGGAGGAGGACAATGGCCCCAAATTACAATCGCCTGTTAATTCCAGTTAAATTATCTGTAATTTATCTGTGCTCCTTCCTGCTCTCCAGCTGAGCGCTTTGATATCAAACATCACACTTCTACCTGTGCTCTTGCAATCCTTTCGTCATAGATGTCTGATGCATGAAAAAATCACCTTTCAGGAATGACATCATTATTGGTTTCAAACCCAATTCTGAGAACATGTCCCTGGAGAGACAGTCATATCCCAGTTGTCATTCCTCCCTCACAAGTCTTCTGCCCATAATGTCCCAGAGTCACAGTGTATCCAGAAGTTGGGCTGTAATAAAAGATATGCAATACCCGGTAGACACTATGCAGTGAGACTTGTTCTGTATGACTCAGGCGCCTCTGCTGCCCTCTGCTGGCTGAGTGAGGCCCACACAGTATGAGGCATGGACTGCCTTGGAGATCCTCATAACCCCAAGCATAACCGGGCCACTCACAGTAAAGGGCCTCTGCAAAGCCACACAAGTAAGACAGACAGAAATTGTCTGACACCCTTCTATTGAATAAACAGATGAGGGGAATCATTCATAGATTCGTTGAGTCATTCAACACTCAGCATATAACATCTTTATACCTCCAGTTGTTCAGACCAAAAATCTTGGTGTCAAAATTCTTAAATCTTTCTCTCATACCTCACATCTTTCCACTTCTTACCAAAATTGTACCTTTTCTGGAGCGTTAAAATAGCCTCCTAACTGACCTCCCTACTCTGCTAGATGATAAACATAACATAGCCACCTTAGTGATCATGTTCAAACAAACATCGGTTTATATCACTCCACTATTCAAAAATCTTCCAAGAACTCACTCAAAAAGAAACAGGAAAGCAAAAACCAGAAACCAGGGATATTGACCATGAGAATTTCAAGATGCTAGAACCTCCATAACTACTCTATGTTAATTATTTCTCTGATCCTATATTGACTTAGAAATCCGAGTGGTGTGTAATTTTCAGTGACGGTAAGAAAATGGGATTGTGGAAAGACTTTGTCTGGCTCCTTTCCAGTCTTTTGAAGCATCCCTAGATTTGGAGGAGGTGTTGGCAGAGATGACAAGGAATGAGTCCTTGGATCCACAGTAAGATGTGAGAGGTCGCAGTGGGCATTACACAGAATTTAGAACTGACCTTTGACCACATAACCCCTTGACTGGGGACCTGAAAATCTTGCTTTCAGTTGATAATTCCTGGTGTTTCAAGGAAGTTCTGAAAATTCTCCAGATGGTTGAAATAGACTTTGTAGATGTTGGTGTCATCTGGCGTATCCTGGAGGGTTAGGAAAAGAAGGGAAAAGAAACCCAGTGATGAGATTTGTGTAAAAAAAAAAAAAAAAAAAAAAA
>NW_007734072.1:6252-48167 GCF_000696425.1 Galeopterus variegatus | reverse complement strand
AAAGGGAAAAAAAACCCAGTGATGAGATTTTTGTATAAAAAAAAAAAAAAAAAAAAAAACAATGGAAAAACTGTAGGAAGTTATTCCTTCTACAGGGAGTGAATAAAGGTAAGTTAGTTCCCACAGATTAACAAAACAGGTACCTACCTACCTGTCCCTGAGGTTGGGCAAGCACTAAGTTGAAATTGGGCCACCTGTTGCTAACATCTCCAGCTTAAAAGGGTTGACAAAAAAAGGTACACATGGAAGACAGTGCTGAAAGCCCACAGTTGCCAAAAAAAGTGATAGGTTCAGCAATAGGTAAAGATTTTTGTTTTTGTTTAAATTACTTCTTCTGGACATTTTTTTTTTCTGAGATACAATCACACACGACAGCATTATGAGGTTACCCCAGTCCATTCCTCCTCTGATGCTTGACTTCCCTCTACCCCAGCCTCACTGAGTGGTGACCGCATCTCTGATCAAAATCTCCAAGTGACTGGAAACTCACCTCTTCCCCAGGCAGCTTGCTGTAACTTTGCACCATCCCAACTGTGGAAAAGCCTAAGTGCCCTGGTAACTCCCCTTACAGTCTCAGCTTTACCGAGTCACACAGAACAAACTCAATTCCTCTTCAATATGACAGACAGTTGATTTTTAAAATGTGAAGTTTGGATGTTACTTTAGGGATGGATGAAGGGAGGAATAAATATGTTGGAGTGAGAAAATAGGAACAGATGAGGGGAGGAAAGAAAGACGAGACGGAATAAGAAAAGGAGGAGCCAGTAGCCATAGAAGCAACACTACAATTACCATTTACTGTGTGTCCACAGGTGTAGCAAACACTTGACGTGCATTTTCTTATTTAGACTTTATAGCCCTATGAGGTAGGTTATGGTTCTCATTACACAAATGCAGAAATGGAATGATATGACTGAATAAGAAACTGGCACTTGAATTCAAGTCTCTGAATCCAAAATTCATGGCCTTAACAACAGGAGAGAGAGAGAGAGAGAGAAAGAGAGAGAGAGAGAGATTGTTCCAAAGTAGGTTATTTTACATTGTGTGGCAATGGCAATTTAAAGGCTAAAGTCAGGTGTGCATAATCTGTCAAAAAGCAAGATATCCTCAGGAATGTGTGTTCAGGGAAGCAGCCCCTGGTGAGTAGTGGTAATGATACCTTCCATCTATGTAACTGAGATAACATCATTCTGGCTTGTTCTACCTTTGAAGTCAGGTTCAAAGAAGCAACTGAGCAGTAGGAAAATTTTTTGTTTTAATGGTGGCATAAATTTGCATTTTAAAGAATGCTACAATAAACATCCATGGAATTTGTAGGTTAAAGGCTATAATAATTAAACAATACAGATTACAGTCTCACCTAAATTAACTCCCTCAAATAATTCACTACCAAATCCCACTTTGGAAACTTTGCTATAGTGACTCCTAAGGAATCAGAATCACATAGGATAGAAGGGTTTCTGATATTCACCTGCCTGCATTCAAAACTTGACTGCTACCTCCAGCTGTGCAATCTGGGCAGAGTTAATTAATCTGTTTGTTTCTTGATTCTTTCATGTGTAAAATGGGGCTAATGATGTTAACTTATTCAGCTGTTGGGAGGATAAAATGAACTAATTGGTGTACTAAGCCTCTTAGGACAGTGCCTGGCACATAGTAGAAACTCAATCAATGTTATTATCACTTACAAATATTACATTTGCATTGGCCAAACTAACAAAGACTTGAAGAATTTCTCTGCTAGAAAAATAATAAGAAGACACCAGCCTCTTAGCTGGTATGCTGACCACAATGTCAGAGGAAAAGAAAAGCCAGATAGTAGAAGCCAACTTCTAGATTTTATGCAACAAGCAAGGTGCAGACAATGATGACACAAATAGCTGACTGTGACATGCTCTTGCAGGATCCTCTCCCACTGAGATCTACTGGTGAGGACCCAGCACTCCCTGGACTTAGTGGCTCCTGGTTCTGAGATGTACCATTCTCCATTAAGAACTCTGTTTGAGGCCTCTCAGAGGCTCCCAGACGTCTCTAAGAACAGGCTCTGATGACTCTGTAAGAGAAGTGGTGTGTTAAGTAATGGGACCTTTTATCCAACAATTTGACAAACTTGCATTGTTATAGGGCCGGCCCGTGGCTCACTCAGGAGAGTGTGGTGCTGATAACACCAAGGCCACAGGTTCGGATCCTATATAGGGATGGCCAGTTAGCTCACTGGCTGAGTGTGGTTCTGACACCAAGCCAAGGATTGAGATCCACTTACTGGTCATCTTTTTTTTTTTTTTTTTTCCTTTTTGTCTTTTTTCGTGTCCGGCAACGGATCGCAACTTCCTTTTTGTCTTTTTTCGTGTCCGGCAACGGATCGCAACTTCCTTTTTGTCTTTTTTCGTGTCCGGCAACGGATCGCAACTTCCTTTTTGTCTTTTTTCGTGTCCGGCAACGGATCGCAACTTCCTTTTTGTCTTTTTTCGTGTCCGGCAACGGATCGCAACCCTCAGTGTCGTGCCCGTACCGGACCGGGACCGGCACCGGGATCGCAACCCTCGGTGCTGCACCCACCCCTCGCTCAGCCAGTGAGCGGGAACCGGTCTGTATGTGGGATCCGAACCCTCGGCGGGAGCGCCACCGCGCTCCCAAGCGGCGCACTATAGCAGTGCGCCACCGGGCCGGCCCTACTGGTCATCTTTTAAAAAAAAAAAAACTTGCATTGTTATAGTTGCAAGGAACAGGCCCCTCTGCTAGGTGTTGTGTAGGTTACAGGAAAGAGTCAGCCTGAATCCTGCCCTACAGCTACTGACAAACCAGGAGAGGCCAGTCAGAAGGAAAAAGGTGGTCACTGTCATTAGAGACCTGTAGGTAGATGCTGAGATATTTCCAAGAAGAAAGAAAGTACTTACAGATTTTCAAAACTACTCTAGAAGTTCACAGAAGGCCTGGTCTGTTCATTGTGGCTATTGCTACTTGAGGACTTCCTTTCTAGTTATTTTTACTGTTTTTTTAATATATTCTTTGGAAAGTACATTAGATAGCATAAAATTATACTCAACATCCCACTGTTATTAATATTTTAACACACTTCCTTTTAGTCTGTGTAATGGTTAGTTTTATGTGTCAACTTGACTGGACTAAAGGATGCCCAGATAGCTGGTAAAACATTATTTCTGGGTGTGTCTGCAAGAGTGTTTCCAGGAGGGATTAGCATTTAAATCCATAGACTGAGTAAAGGAGATCAATCATCCTCACCAGTGGGGGTGGGCAGCATCCGATCCATTGGGGGCCTAAATAGAACAAAAGGGTGGAGGAAGGGTAAATTCCCTCTCTCTTCTTGAGCTGGGATATTCATCTTCTCTCACTCTCAAACAGTTCCTACTTCTCTTCTCAGGCCTTTGGACTCCAGGTCTTATACCACCCTCCCCCGACTTCCCTCACCCCCACCTAGTTCTCAGGCCTTCTGCAATGGACTGGGAGGGAGTTATATCATTGGCTTCTCTGGTTCTTAGGCCTTTGGGTTTGGACAGATTACACCAACAGCCTTCCCGGCTCTCCATCTTGCAGACATATACCGTGGGACTTCTGAGCCTCCATGATTGAGTGAGCCAATTTCCATAATAAATCTTCTCTTATATATCTATATATAGTCTATTGGTTCTATTTCTCTGGAGAACCCTCACTAATACAGTCTCTTTCTAGGAATTTCTTACACATTGGTATCATATCATATAACGTTTCTTGCTTTTTTCTTAATATTATATCAATTTTTCATGCTAGTCAAACTTCTTTGATTATATCTTTTTCATTAAGTGATTGTATAATATTGATCATGGAAGTCCTATGAATTTCTTAAACATTTTCCTAGTAATGGACATTTATATAGTTGACCATTTTTGGTGTTGATAGTCATCTCTGAATATAAATATTTGTATGAAGTTTGGATTATCTCCCTAGGATCAATTCCTTAAAAGAGACTTACAAAAATGGTTTAGGATTTTTAATAATGATTACCAAATTGACCTCTGAATAGGTGGTACCAATTTCAACTCTTAAAAGAGAATAAGAGTCACTATCTCACTCTATCTTGGGCTGGTAAGAGGTGAAAGCCATCAAGAACTTCTTCCGTGAAGTATGTAGACTCAACAGGAGATGATGACCTGACACAAAATATCCTGCTCTCTTTTTTCTAAGCATTCACTGTGATTTCCAAATCACAAGGATTGCTTTGCCCAGAGAGTGGGACACATACTCCTTTAGCCAGAAACCAGCGTTAATTTCATTTTTAGAATATCATTCTATCTGACATACTTTCTGACAGTTTTCTGTGAAACTCATGACATTTAGGTTTCAAGGTGGCTTCCCTCTGTTACACCTCCCCTCTTTCAGGTGGGAATGACATTTCCATGGGAAGTCTGGAGATCCAGCTATGGGAAAGGCAACTCTCCTCCACTATCCACACTGCTCATATAGCAATTGACCTCTGGCTCCCCCAACCCTTTAAAACACTCCTAAGTAAATCCTGGGGGAGAAAAGCCTAAATTATCTTTCTACTCTCTATATAGGAAATGGTTTTACAAAATCCTCATCATATGAGGAGGCTGCCAAAGAATACACAGCCAAGCAGTGCAGGAAAAAAAAGTATAAGAGAGGTTTGTCAAGCTGTCAATTAATAAAAATATCATGTTGTGGATTTTGTAACATATATGGTATTATCAACTCTTAACTTAGTAATTTGTTATCATTTCTTTATTCAAACAAATTCATATTGCCACCTAATTTTGTCTTCACACTTCTGTTTTTTTCTTTACAGTGGGCCCCCCAAATTGATTAAGCTTCAGTAACCTGAAACCTTGGACCTACTTACCTGTCTCCAGGGTCTTCAGTCACTTGCCTCAACCAACTCTGCAGCCAATGACTCTGTGCTGGCTCCACCAAGGACAACCAGCTGCACACACACGGTCTCTGGCTCTTCCCTATCTTTCTGGATCCGAATGAAGTGCCAGGCTACAGGGCAAGGGGTTTGGCTTCTCAAGCTGCACCCCCACCCTCCCCCAGGAGATAAGTCCACAACTTAGAAATAGAGAAATGTTAACTCCATATGGAGCAAACTTAAACCTATAGAAAATAGGAGACGAGGGGGAGCCAGATAAATTGCTCTCTCTTTCTTCTTCTGATAGACGATCTGACGTAAGGTTCCCCATACAGCCTGTCTGGAGTGTGACCAACTACTATTGCTCAGCATTTGGCTATGTCTCCTTGTGGCTCGCAGTGATGTGGTGACTAGCGCTGTAACGCATTGCCTTGATTTGTTTCTCGTCCTTTCCTACACGTCCCCTCCCTGCTCCTCGCTGACCTAGGACTGCATCTCCCAATAAAGCATTAGTGCCTAAACCTTACCTCAAACCCTGTTATCTAGGGAACCCAAGATAAGACAAGCACACTCTGTGTTAATATATGCTCAAAAATAACATGAGGGGCGTACGAGTATATCCCAAATTGCTAATAGTGATCTCTAGGCAGTGGTGTTATAGAGAAATGTTACTTTCTATGTTATATACTCTGTTGTGTTTTATTGCAAAAGTACAACTACAATATACATTTATAATCAGAGGAGTTATTTAAAGTTCTGTTTATTTTGTTAGAGCATTTGTTACCGAGACCCCAAAGGTCCATTTGCTCACCACTCAACTGCTGATAATTGAGAGACAAGAGTTGGTGTAAGGAAAGGTGGCCCTTAATCCGGAAGCCGGCAGCCTGGGGAAATGGCAGACTTATGTCTCAAGGACCATCTCCACCTCTCCCAGGTTTGTCAAAGGGTCTTATAGAGTCTGTGGAGGAAAGTTGATTCATGAAGACCAAGTGGGGAGATGGAGACGTGCTTACGTGTTTCAGATAATCGCCAAGGAACTTCCCCTGGTTCAGTTCCTGTTATTCTCAAATAAGATCAGGTTAGTAAGCTAGTAAAGAATGGCCATCTGGGTTAATAATTTTTCTCCAATTATTTGTGTACAATGTGAGAGCAAGAGTCATTGTGTTCTGGCAATTAGCTGCAGACCGTGTGGTTTGTTTACAGGAGAGAACAAATTTTTTAAATTCAAAGGTTTAACAAAATGGAGTCACTTCTGTTCAGGCTGTTATACACGCAGTTATAATAAAAATAATCTGGGAATGGAATAAAGTAAATCTGCAAAGTGTTTTTGAATTTTATTACAAAACAAAAATATATATGTGTGCAAAAACGTATGCTCAAATAACATGTGCATTGTGAGTTTTATATTAATAACATGCTTTGCAGGAAGGACTTTGATTTGAAGTGTATATCTGTCTAGATAACTTGATCAAATGAAAGAGAGCAGTGGAAAGGAGAATTACATTTATCCACTCAGGTATTATAAATTCACTATTTCATTTAAGTCTCACAATAAACTGCTTAGCAAGGCACTGCCAGTGCCCTCCAGTCAAAGACCACCAGGGTCAGACACATAGTCATGGAAAACTGGGTTTATTATCTTGTTACAAGTGAGAACACACTCCATGGGGGTGTCTCAGTAAAAGGATGTCTGAAATTACTTATGGGTTTGGGGGCTGTGTTAGGTGGTTTTAGAGGAGGGTCCAAAGAAGTGGGCCTTTGTTTTGGATTAGATACTCTCAGGAAGCAGGGCTAATTCTATCACTGAATAGCAATAATTTTTACCTAGGCTGCAAGAGGAATAAAATAAGTCTAAAGCTGTAATTGAAAGAAGTATCTATCACTACTATTAACGAGGAAAGGGGGGTGTTTGGTCCTTTGCGGGTTTTGGGTTTTGTTTCAATTTTATTTATATTTATTTTTGTGGGTTTCACTGTGTTATTTCAATACATGCATATCTTTCATAATGATTCACTCATGGTAGATAGCATGGTTCTGTCCGCATTAGTTCATCCCTAATCTTCTCCCCCACCCCTAACCCTCCCAGCCTCTGGTAACCATTATTCTATTCTCTACATTTTTTTTTAAATAAACAAAGATTAACATCCTTATTGCAAAAAGAGCTCTTAAAAATGACTTAGAAAAATCTAAGCTGAAATTTGGTGAAGGACATGAGCAGATAAGACACACACCCAAAGAAATACTTGGTTTCAGGTGGGAGTGGGGCTGTCCTGGCCCCCATATCTCAGGATGGGCATCGGGCTGGCTCCAGCGCTGACCTGGGTGTGCGGCAGTGGCAGCAGGAGTGGAGCTAGGGCCCATGGTCTCCATCTCCCAGGACCCCCAAGGCGTCAGGCTGGCTCCGTGCTGGCCTGGGTGTGCAGCAGCATCAGTGGGGGTGGGGCTTCATTTTTGTGTTTTGAACCATGTTCTTGTTGTCTGTGTCCAGACCTGATTATGGAGGGGACTTGTTTTTACCTCCCTCCATCATGGTCACAAAGTGGGCTTGTCTGATGTTAGCATTCTCTGAAACTATTTAGGCAGAGCAGAAAACACCACAGTCTAGCTATGAGTGCCAGGCCAGCTCCTAGCAACACCAAGGACTAGCAGTTCGTTGAAGGTTATTTCCCAGCTGTCACAGGCTACATCTTCTGGGTATAATTCCATTTTACACAGACTGACACTGCAACTCAGACAGGTTAAGAAAATTGCCCAAAGTCACCCAGTGAGTGCCAGATTGGGATTTGAATCCAGATCTTTCTTACTTCAAAGCACAAGCGTTTTCCGTTATATGCTACTAAGACAGAATAAGGTTAGGCCTGTGAACCAAAATGACTCCTTTTTCGCTGCAGAGGACATTTTGTTACTTTTTCACTCGTCAGTCAATCAGATCCCCAGGGCCCGTGGTTACCCCATGGCCCACCCTGATAAAATAAACTGAGATAAGAGGGGAACAGATACTCACTGAGTTGTAAAACCCCTTTCCCAAGGCTTGTTAAAATATAACTGTTAGCTTTGTTTAAAAGTTATTATTATCGATCTATTCTTTCCTTTCCCATAATTGTAAAAATTAAGTTACAAGTTAGCCTTAAGGCCCTTTTAGGAGTTCCCACATGTGCACAAAGCTTCAAGGTGACTGCTATGATGACCCTCGTGGGGTGACAATAACAAACAACACCACCGTCTTGTACCTACTGAGCAGGTGCAAGGACCAAAGCCCTAACTGAGTATGCACCTATGATATAACCAGAAAGAACAGAGTGGGCCACCTCCAGAGGCACAGAATGATAACACTGGCCTGCACCCCTTAATCCCCTGCCTAGTAAAGGACTCTGAACAGATTCCCTCAGGGAGCATGCTTTCCAGTAGTCACCTCCCTTATGGATACATTGTTTATTTCTATGACTTTGGGACCCAAGAGCCTAACTTGGTAACACCATCGCCAATAGTATTGTCTTTACATGCAAAAACAGGAGCACATAAAAGGCATATATATTCATACATGAAGAAATGGAACACATTTCCCATGAAGGTACATAAATTCTCTGCTCTTTAACAGAACTGCTTGTCAACAAAAGCTTTGTCCCTCAAGAAAATCATCAGTTATCTAATATGAGAAAATTAAAAATATATTTATCATCAGCATGGGGTCCCCACTGTAAAGAAGAATGTTAACTACCTCCTGATCTCAGTTAATTAGACAACTTGGAATTAAGTTGAAAAAATCTATGCGAAGAACATGGTGGGGGTGAGGCAGGAGGAGCATTGTGACAATGGAAATAGTAAGAGAAAAATACCTGTGATAGACTTAACAAGAACAACACCAAGGCTCAGCAGAGTGAGAAAGTGGCAAGTGGGAGGAGGAAAGGATGAAGCCAGGGAAGTTTGCAGACATTGGTTTATGTAGTACCTGGCAGTGCAGGGCAAGAGGTTAGACTTTACTGTGGGTGTGATGGGAAACCACTGGAGGGGTCGATGTGATTTTCTTTACATTTTTAAAAAATGTTTTTGACTGCTATTTGTAGCATTAAATATAATGATGGCAAGAGTGGAAACAGAGAAATCAGTGTAGCAGTTATTAGAATAGTACAGACAAAAGGGAACCATAATCTGACTGTATAGATGTGGTAGAGGTAACAAAAAGTTAATAGATTGGGGTATAATTTGAAAGTAGAGCTGTCAAGAATTATTAATGGTTTAGATGTGAAATGTGACCCACTCAGACTCAGGTCCTGAGTGACTGAGTAAATGGAATTTCACTTATTGAGATAAAACGTGTTGGAGGAGAAAAAAACAAATCTATTTTTGGTCATATTAACTTTGAGCTGCCTACTAGACATCCTGGGAGATATAAAAAGGGTATTGGATACACAAGTCTGGAGATCAAGGGAGAGGTCAGGCTGGAGATTTAAATTTAAGCATATTAGCATAGAGATGCTATTTAAAGCCATGAGCTTGAATGAGACCACTTGGAATAAGTAGATAGATAGAGACAAGATCTGCAGATTGAGCTCTGTGACTCAAAATCTGAGGTTGAGGAGAAGAGGAAAAATCAATGAAAGAGAAAGAGCAAATTAGGAAGATGAAGACCACTTGGAATAAGTAGATAGATAGAGACAAGATCTGCAGATTGAGCTCTGTGACTCAATATCTGAGGTTGAGGAGAAGAGGAAAAATCAACGAAAGAGAAAGAGCAAATTAGGAAGATGCTCAAGAGAATATGATGGGGTGAGAAGCAAAACGAAGAAAGTGTTCAAGAAGAAGGGAGCCATCAACGGTGTCAAATCCCCTTGAGAGGTGAAAGAAATAAGGACTGAGTTTTGACAACCAGATTTTGGAAGATGGAATTGTAGGTAACCTTGACAAATGCCTGAAATGACAATGTTGAGTATGGAACCAAAGATAAGAAAGTGAAGATGACAACTATAGAAAACTATATTCAGCAGTTTTGCTATGTAGGAAAGCAGGCAGATGGAGCAGTAATAGGAAGGATCACTGAGTATACGGAGGATATTTTTTGTGTGTGGTGGAGGTGGAAGAGGGAGACTGGAAAGCTGGTGGAATGATATGACTCACACTCCCGAGTCTGTAGAGTGAGTCATCCCTTCAACATGATTTCCGTTCCTTTGAGCATATACCCGGCAGTGGGACTGCTGGATCATATGGCAATTCTCTCTGTAGTTGTTTGAGAAACCTCCATACTGTTTTCCATTATGGCTGCACTAATTTACAGTCCCACCAACAACAGTGTAGGAGGGTTCTCTTTTCTCTACATCCTCACCAGCATTTGTCATTCTCTGTCTTTTTGATAATAGTCAGTCTAACTGGGGTGAGACGATATGTCAATGCGGTTTTAATTAGCATTTCCGTGATGCTGAGTGATGTCAAACATTTTTTCATGTGTCTGTTGGCCATTTGTATATCTTCTTTTGAGAAATGTCTATTAAGCTCTTTTGCCTATTTTTTAATTGGTTTTTTTTACTGTTAAGTTGTTTGAGTTCCCTATGTATTCTGGGTATTAATTCCTTGTTGGATGCATAGTTTGCAAATATTTTCTAACATTCTGTAGAATGTCTTTTTGCTCTGTTAATTGTAACTTTTGCTGTGCAGAAGCTTTTCAGTTTGATATAATCCCATTTATTTATTTTTTTCTTTTGTTGCCTGTGCTTATTGGGTCTTATTCATAAAATCTTTGTCCAGTCCTATATCCTGAAGTGTTTCCTCTATGCTTTCTTTTAGTAGTTTTATACTTTCAGGTCTTATATTTAAGTCTTTAATCCATTTTGAGTTGATTTTGGTATATGGCAAGTGGTACAAGTCTACTTTTGTGTTTCTACATATGGATTTCCACTTTTCCTAGCTTCATTTATTAAGGAAGGCAGTCTTTTCCCCATTGTATGTTTTTGTCACCTTTGTCAAAGATCACTTGGATGTACATATGTGGGTTAATTCTGGGTTCTCTATTCTGTTCCATAGGTCTGAGAGTCTGTTTTTATGTCAGTACCATGCTGTTTTGGTTATTATAGCTTTGAAATATAGTTTGAAGTCAGAGAGTGTTATGCCTCTAGCTTTATTTATTTATTAATTTTTGCTTAGGATTGCTTTGGCTATTTGGGGTCTTCTGTTGTTCCATATTAATGTTAGGATCATTTTTTCTATTTCTGTGAAGAATGTCATTGGTATTTTGATGGGGTTTGCTTTGAAACTGTAGATTGCTTTGGATAGTATGGACATTTTCACAATGTTAATTCTTTCAATCAAAGAGCATGTAATGTATTTCCATCTTTTTGTGTCCTCTTTAATTTCTTTCACCATTGATTTCTTGTTCTTGTTGTAGAGATCTTTCATCTCCTTGGTTAAATTGATACCCAGGTATTTCATTTTTTGGTGACCATTTTAAATGGGCTTGCTTTCATGATTTCTTTCTCAGCTAGTTTGTTATTCAAGTATAAAAAAACCACTGATTTTTGCATGTTGATTTTAATATCCTGCAACTTTACTGGAATTGTTTATCACCTTTAAAAGTTTTTTGGTACTGTCTTTAGGTTTTTCTATATATAATATCATGTCATCTGCAAACTGGGACAGTTTGACTTCATCTTTTCCAATCTGGATGTCTTTTATTTCTTTCTCTTGCCTGATTGCTCTGGCTAGTACTTCCAATACTATGATAAATAGGAGTGGTGAGAATGGGCATCCTTGTCTTGTTCCTGCCAGGATGATATTGGAAGTGTTTTTTTCATATATGGCTTTTATTATGCTCAGATACTTTCCTTCTATACCTAATTTGCTAAGAGTCTTTATAATAAAGTGATGTTGAATTTTGTCAAATGCTTTTTCTGCACCTATGGAGATAATCATATGGTTTTTGTTCCTGATTTTGTTGATGTGGTGTATCACATTTATTGACTTGTGTATGTTGAACCATCCTTGCATTTCTGGGATGAATCCCACTTGATCATGGTGTGTAATTTTTTGATGGGTTGTTGCATTCTGATTGCTAATATTTTGTTGAGAATTTTTGTGTCTATGTTCATCAAAGATATTGGCCTGTAGTTTTCTTTTGTTGTTGTATCTTTGTCTGGTTTTGATGTCAGGGTGATGCTGATAGAATGGGTTCAAGAGAATGGCCTACTTCACAGTAATAGGAGAGATGACTGCTCAACCAGATGAATAGAAATCAACACAAAGAGTCTAGAAATATGAAAAAAAAAACAAAGAAATATGACACCACCAAAGGAATACAATAATTCTCAAGTACCAGACCCCATAGAGTAGGAAACCACTGAAAAGTCTGACAAGGAATTTTGAGTAACAATCTATAGTAAACTCAATGGCATAGAAGAAGACTCAGTTAAACAACACAATGAAACAAGAAAAATAATCCAGGAATTGAAGGAGGAAATTTAGGAAGAGATAAGTTCCATAAAAAAGAATGTGGCAGAACTCCTGGAACTGAAACACTCATTCGTGAAATAAAAATCTAAGCAGTAGGCTAAAACAAGCAGAAGAATTTCTGATCTCAAAAATAGTCTTTTTGAAATAACCCAAGCAGACAGAAAAAGAAAAGAAAGAATTTTAAAAAATGAAGAAAATCTAAAACAACAAGCAGAACACTCTAAGTATACAAACATTCAAATCATGGGTGTTCCAGAAGGAGAGGAGAAAGGAAAAAACATTGAAAATACCTTCAATGAAATAACAGCAGAAAACTTCCCAGGTATTAGTACAGATATGGACTTCCAGATCCAAGATATTCAAAAGTCCCCAAACAGATTCAGTCCAAAAAAGGTACTCTCTGTGACACATTGTAGTCAAACTGTCAAAAGTCAATGACAAAGAGAGAATCCTAAAAACAGAAAGAGAATCGTATCGAGTCACTTATAAGGGAATCCCCATCAGACCAACAGCAGACTTCTCAACAGAAACTCTACAGGCCAAAAGAGATTGGGATGATATATTCAAAGTACTAAAAGAAAAAAAAACTGCCAGTCAAAAATACTTTAACCAGCAAGGCTACCCTCCAGAGATGAAGGGAAAATAGTGCATTCCTCAGACAAACAAAAGCTGTGGGAGTTCACCATCACATGACCAGCTTTACTTCTTGTATTTCTATACTTAAGAGAGTCCTGCACCTGGAACCCCAAAATGATAATCACCACCATGAACACACTATAAAGAACACTTGTAGAGCAGACACACAAATAAAAAAGAGAGAGAAACTGTACCATACCACCACAAAAAAAAACAAAAAACTTAAGACAGACAATAAAAGGAAAAGAAAAGAACAAAAGATATTTATTTAGATCAACCATAGGAGAATCAATTAGATGATGAGAGTGGGACAGTACCTCTCAATAACAAACCTAAATGTAAATGGATTAAATTCCCTGTTCAAGAGACACAGATCTACTGATTAGATCATCATCTCTCTTCCTCTTATAAAGACACTAGTCATATTGGACTAAGGGTCCACCCTACTTCAGTATCACCTTACCTTAACTAATTACATTTGCAATGACCACATTTCAAATAGGCCATATTCTGAGGTATTAGAAGTGAGAACTTCAACAACCATTTTGGAGAATACAATTCAACCCACAGCAATTCTAAGGTGAAAGATACAGGCATGACTCTTTTCTTGTAATAAACCTTGTGACATGTTACCCTCTATGGCCAATGTTTTAGTCTGTTTTGTGTTGCTATAACAGAAATACCTGAGACTGGGTAATTCATAAGGAAAAGTGTTTTGTTTGGCTTACGATTCTGGGACAGCCGCATCTGACATGGGCCTCAGGCTGTTTCTACTCATGGTGGAAAGTGGCAGGCAGCCGGCAGTTACAAGCAGATCACATGGCAAGAAGAAGCAAGAGAGAGGAAGAGAGAGGAGGTGCCAGGGTCTTTTTAAACAACCAGCTCTTGTGGGAACTAATAGAGTAAGAACTCACTCATTAATCCCCCCATCTAGAGAGAGCATTAATCCATTCATGAGGGATCCACCCCCATGGCTTTAACAGCTTCCAGCACTGCCACATTGCGGATCAGATTTCCACATGAGTTTTGGAGAGGACAACACATCCAAACTCCATCAGCCAACTTCTACCACACCAGGTCCCAAAGAGCAGTGGGAGTTGGCTTCTGGCCTGGGAAAGAGCAGACCCACCAGCAGTGGTTGTTCAAACAGCAAACACAAAAGGAATATGATGTCTCTCTTTACCCCTAGGTGTTGTATTCCCAGCATCTAGTATTGTGAAAAAACAATCCTCAAATCCAAGTCCAAATGAAATTATGGGCTATGACCATGGGAGCTACCAAAATAATCTCTTAACTCCTAGAACCTACCTTCAGGCACATTGCAGGCCCTCAATAAATGTTTGAATGAAGCTACAGGATTCAATCACATTTACATATTTTGGGGGGGCCGGTAAGGGGATTGGAACCCTTGGCTTGGTGTTGCCTGCACCGCGCTCAGCCAGTGAGCGTACTGGCCATCCCTATATAGGATCCAAACCTGTGGCCTCGGCGCTCCCAGTGCCGCACTCACCCAAGTGAGCAGTGGGTTTGGCCCCACATTTACATATTTTTAAATAAACTCTCTAATAATTAAATCAAGTGATTTAATTACCTGATTTTTCTTCACCAGTGGGCATTTCAAGTAGCAAACCCAAAATCAGCACTTATGATATCAAAGGAAAAACTCGCTTGTAATCAGTTATACCCAGATATTACATTTTTGCCACTTAATGATCTAAATCACCATCAAAAAATAATTTGCTTATGAAAAAACATAATTTGTTTATGATTATTAGAGACCTCCAAATAACAATCTTTAAAAATAGTAAGTACATTGATTGTAGATTTTTCAGCATCACTGCATGGTAGTTCCAAAGATCCTCTTTCTGCAATTCCACAGAACATTGCCCAAAATTGTATTCAATATCTGTAGCTACTTCATCTTATCTGTAATAATTCATATTTGCTTCCACAAGGGATGAGAAGAAATTTCAAGGAGAGCTCACAGTGGAGGAAAGCCTCAAAAGCAAGTAGAATTTATAGACATGTAAGGTGTGTTGGAAGAGCCTATCCATACAGGAGAGCAGGATGAGAAAAGAAACAGGAAAGTAAGAAAGGAGTATATACAAGGGAGACTCAGTGGCTGAGTTTAGCTGAAGAATGTGATTGAAGCAGAAGTTAAGAGAAAACATTAGATAGGTAAGACAGGCCCTTTAAATCATATTTGTAGGTGTTTGAAATTTAGTATGCAGAGAAAGATTGATAGAATGTTTAAAGCAGAGAATGTAAAACAATTATTTTATTGGCAAGGAGAAGGAAGCAATGTAGAGGAAATCCAAGGAAGGGAATGACATTTAGGTGGTCATTACAGTAGTAAGGTCAGAGCTTCTCAACTGCTGCCTCTAGTGAGCTAGAGGTGTACTGTTTACCCAACTATGCAGGACAAGTGTAATTTTCTATAAGTGATTTGAACAACTTTGGGAATCACTGGATCCTACACTTATTTGGGAATTTCAAGGAGTGAGCCCCCAGAATGTAAACTTTCTGTAAGTTTCCCAGATAACTCAAATACAGTCCATCTTTGTGCTGGCATTTGTGAACATGTGGACTGAGAAGAGATAATGACCTTAGGAAGTGAGAACATGGGTAGGAATATGGCAATAATGGAACAAATTCAGTATATGTCATGGAGTTAAAAACTGGCATAATTTGGCAATTGGTTTAAAGTTGTGGGTAAGAGAATAGGTGGAACATAAAATAAAAACAAATTTGTTTTTAAAAAAAAGAAGCAGCAATTATAAACATGATGTACCAGGGAGGGGTGGAGGGAGGGGTGGAGGGAGGGGAGAGAGAGGGACAGAGAGAGAGAGAGAGAAGAAAGAAAGAGAGAGAGAGAGAGAGAGGAAGGAAGGAAGGAAGGAAGGAAGGAAGGAAGGAAGGAAGGAAGGAAGGAAGGAAGGAAGGAAGGAAGGAAGGAATGAAGAGAGTGTGTCAAGTGACATCTGTTTCAAGAACTAGAAAGCTCCCATGGCAACACACACACACAGGTGTTTTTGTAGGTGATTTGCTACTCAGCAATGAAAAACCATTACCTGAATAGTTGATACAGTTGAGAGAGATGGCCTGAGCCAATGAGGAAAGAAGAAACCGAAGAATTTGCCTTGAGAGAGAACAGACTGACAGGCAGAAAACTGAGATGAATCAGTACCTCAACTCAGAAGGAACCTCAGAGCTGAAAGATCCTGGGAGCTGAGGGACTGAGTACCAGGGAAAGAGCAGAAAACAGGAAGGTAGGAGCTTCTCACACATGGTCAGAAGGCACAATGTCTCTAAGAGGTATGTAATTCATGACAAATTGTGTTCTGATTGCACCTATCAGGCTAGATCTCAGACCCCTCTGCCCTGTTCTGTGCAGGTCCTGAGCCAGGTAGCTGAAAGTAAAACCATGTAACCACCAGCGAAGTGGACATACTTCATTTTTAGATATGAGCTCTCCCAACCAGGGTTCAGAGCCACTGCCTTCCATACTAAAGTACACAATAGCAGCAATGAGCCAAGAGGTACACGGGCATGCATGTGCACTACCCTACTCTCACATAACTTGTTTACAACAGATCTGCTGAATCATACCCAGCCGGATATGAGGTGAGAGGGCCTGACAAAACCAACCGCACTTTCCTCACACTCCACCCCTTCAGGGTCTCTCACTGTACAATCTATGCATCTGAGATCTTCCACAGTGTTCCCTTAGTGAGGACAGCTGGCTCTTGCCTCCATATACCCTCTGTACTTATTGTACATTTAATACACCTTGAGGCTTGTCCCCATAGCTCTATCCTTTCAACTGTTAGCCACAATACCCCCAAAAGCTCAAAGCAAAGCTCAAAGACAAAGTGAGAGTTCTATAAGCAGCAAGAGAAAAGCATCAGGTCACTTATAGGGGAACCACCATCAGACTAACAGCAGACTTCTCAACCAAAACCATACAGGCCAGAAGAAAGTGGAATGATATATTCAAAAAACTAAAAGAAAAAAATTGGCAGCCAGGAATTCTTTTCCCAGCAAGGCTCTCCTTCAGAAATGAGGGAGAAATAGTGTATTTCCCAGACAAACAAAAGTTGTGGGAGTTCACCACCACAAAACCAGCCCTGCAAGAAATTCTCAAGGGAGTCATTCATCTGGAATCTGAATAATGTTGACCACTACCACAAATACACAAGAAAGAGCAAAACCCACAGTTAAAACAAAAATGCCAGCAAGAAAGGGAAAGAAACTAAATCATTCCACATTAAATTCCCAATTAACATTGAAGAAGAGAAATAAAAGAGGAAATAATGATCAAAAATATTTAAACCATCTAAACAAGAAGCAATTAAATGACAGGAATTAAACAACACTTGTCAATAACTACCCTAAATGTGAATGGACTAAACTCCCCATTCAAAAGACACAGACTGACTGACTGAATTAAGAAGTTAGACCCAAGTACATGCTGTCTTCAAGAGACCTACCTCATCTGTAGAGACACACATAGACTAAAAGTGAAGGGATGGAAAAAGATATACCATTGAAATGGAAACCAAAAGTGAGCAGGAGTAGCTATTCTTATATCAGACAAAATAGACTTTAAACCAAAAAACATGATAAAAGACAAAGAAGGCCACTATCTAATGATAAAGGGAACTATCCAACTAGAAGACATAACAATCATAAACATGTATGTACCCAATACTGAATCACCCAGATATATTAAGCAAACACTCTTAGCCCTAAAGAAAGAAATAGGACCTAATACATTAATAGTTGGCAAACTGAACACCCCTCTCTCAATATGGGACAGATCTTCCAAGCAACAAGTCAAAAAAGAGACACAGGATTTAATCCACACCCTGGAACAACTGGACTTGGCAGATATATTCAGAACATTTCACCCAACAGCTAAAGAATACACTTTCTTCTCAGCTCATGGTACATTCTCCAGGATAGACCACATATTACATCACAAATCTAGTCTCAGCAAATTTTTAAAAATCGAAATTATTCCAACTATCTTTTCACACCATAATAGACTAAAACTGGAAATAAACAGTAAGCAAAATGCTGGAAGCTATACAAATACATGAAAACTAAATAATAGGCTCCTGAATGACATATGGGTTCAAGAAGAAATAAACAGGAAATCAAAAAATTTCTAGAAACTAATGAAAATAATGATACACCATACCAAAACCTGTGGGATACTGCAAAAGCAGTACTAAGAGGCAATTTATTGCAGTAAATGCATATATCAAAAAAATGGAAAGACTTCGAATAAACAACCTAACACTACTCCTCAAAAAACTTGAAAAATGACAATCCAAACGTAAAGGTAATAGATGGAAAGAAATAATCAAGATCAGAGCAGAACTAAATGAAATAGAGACTCAAAAATAAAACAATAGAAAAGATCAACAAAACTAAAAGTTCATTTTTCAAGAAGATAAATAAAATAGACCAACCATTAGCTAGGTTAACAAAAAAAAAAGAAGAGAGAATACCCAAATAAAAAAAATCAGAAATGAAAAGGGAGACATTACAACTGATATCACAGAAATACAAAGAATCATTACAGACTTTTATAAACAACTGTATGACAACAAATATGAAAATCTGGAAGATATGGATAAGTTTCTAGACAACATATAAACTACCAAGACTGAACCAAGAAGAGATAGATAACCTGAACAGACCAATAACAAGCAAGGAGATTGAAGTGGTAATTAGCATCTTCCAACAACAAAAAAGTCCGGGTCCAGTTGACTTCACAGCTGAATTCTATCAAACGTTTAAAGAGAAGTTAATACCAATTCTCCTCAAACTATTCCAAAAAATTGAAATAAATGCTGCTCTCCCAAACTCATTCTATGAGGCCAACATAATTCTGATACCAAAACCAGATAAGGACACAACAAAAAAAAAGAAAATTATAGGCCAATATACTTGATGAACCTAGATGCTAAATCTTCAACAAAGTATTAGCAATTAGATTGCAACAACATATTTTTTAAAATTATAAACTATGATCAAGTGGAATTTATGCCAGGGATGCAAGGATGGTTTAACATACAAAAGTCAATAGACGTGATGTATCACATCAACAAACTCAAGGACAAAGACCATATGATTATCTCAATAGATACTTAAAAAGAATTTGACAAAATTCAACATCCCTTCATGATAAAGACTCTCAACAAATTAGGTATAGAAGGAAAGTATCTCAACACAATAAAAGCCATTTATGAAAAGCCCACCACCAGTATGATTCTGAATGGGGAAAAATTGAAGGCCTTCCCCTTAAGCACAGGAACAAGACAAGGATGTCCACTCTCACCACTTCTATTTGACATAGTACTAGTGGTACTAGCTAGAGCCATCAAGCAAGAGAAAGAAATAAAGGGAATCCAGATTGGAAAAGATGAAGTCAAACTATCTCTATTTGGAGATGACATTATACTGTATATAGAAAATCCTAAAGACTCTATCAAAAAACTCCTAGAGTTGGTTAATAACTTCAGTAATGTTGCAGGATACAAAATAAATGCCCCCAAATCAGTAGCATTTATATACTCAAATAATGAATTAACAGAAAGAGAAATAAAGAAAGTAAGCCCATTTACAATTGTCACAAGAAAAAATAAGATACTTAGGGATTAATTTAACCAAAGAGGTGAAAGACCTCTGCAGTGAGAATTACAAACCACTTCTGAAAGAAATTAAAGAAGACACAAAAAGATGGAAAGATATTCCATCCTCCTGGATTGGAAGAATTAACATTGTGAAAATGTCTATACTACCCAAAGCGATCTACAGATTCAATGCAATCCTCATCAAAATACCAATGACATTCTTCACAGAAATGGAAAAACAATCTTACCTTTCATATGGAAAAACAAAATACCCTGAATAGCCAAAGCAATCCTGAGCAAAAAAATAAATAAATAAAGCTGGAGGCATAACTTGGCCTGACATCAAATTATACTACAAAGCTGTTGTAACCAAAACAGCAGGTACTGGTATAAAAATAGACATTCAGACCAGTGGAGTAGAATAAAGAACCAAGAAATCACTCCTCAGATTTATAGCCATCTGGTATTAGACAAAGGCAGCAAAAACCTATATTGGGGAAAAGATTGCCTCTTCAACAAGTGGTGCTGGGAAAACTGGATATCCATATGCAGAAGAATGAAACTAGATATGCATTTCTCACCATACACTAAAATCAACTCAAAATGGATTAAAGATCTATAAAGACTTGAAACTGTAAAATTACTAAGGGAAAATATAGGTGAAACACTTCAGCAGTTAGGTCAGGGCACAGGCTTTATGAACATGAGTCTGAAAGCACAAGCAGCAAAAGAAAAAATATACAAATGGGACTATATCAAACTAAAAAGTTTCTGCACAGCAAAGGAAATAATCAACAGAGTGAAAAGACAACCCACAGAGTGGGAGAAAAATTTTACCAACTATGCATCCGACAAGGGATCAATATCCAGAATATACATAGAACTCAAGCAATTATACAGTAAAAAACAAATGACCCAATTTAAAAATGGGCTAAGGAGCTGAATAGACATTTTGCAAAGGAAGACATACAAATGGCCAACAGATACATGAAAAAATGCTCAACATCACTAGTCATCAGGGAAATGCAAATTAAAACCACATTTAGATACCACCTCACTCCAGTTAGACTGGCTATAATCGAAAAGACAGTGAATAACAAATGCTGGTGAGGGTGTGAAGAGAAGGGAACACTCATACACTGTTGATGACCGTAAATTAGTACAATCACTATGGAAAACAGTATGGAGGTTTCTCAAACAACTACAGATAGATCTTCCATATGATCCAGCAATTCCTCTTCTGAGTATATATCCAGAGGAACAAAAATTATCATGTCGAAGGGATACCTGCACTCCCATGTTCATCACAGCTCTGTTTACAATAGCCAAGATAAGGAACCAACCTAAATGGCCATCGATGGATGACTGGATAAGGAAACTGTGGTATATGTACACCATGGAATACTACTCTGCCATAAAAAAGAATAAAATACCCCCATTTGCAACAACATGGATGAACCTGTAGAAACTTACATTCAGTGAAATAAGCAAAGCACAGAGGGATAAATACCGCATGTGCTCACTCATATGTGGGAGCTAAGAGAGAAAGAAGGAAGGAAAGAAAGACCACAGTAGTGCCTTGGACTTACGTTGGGAGGGAACATTCCTAGGGCTACATAGTGGAGTAGGGGGGAGAGGGGGAGGAGGTGGGAGATTGGGGGATCATTGGGGGGTGACAAGGGGTACAAAAGTAATTTCTGGTAAGAGGTATGCCTCCAGTATGAATCTGGCCCTCACATCATGGGCAGGAGAGGTGACAATTAGCTTTCTATCTCATGAATATCCTTAATTTTAAAAAAAGAAAATAAATATTTGTAAAATATACTAAATTGGTATGACTAAATACTGCAAAACTACACAGAACTCTGAAATTTTGAAAATAAACACAAGAGGAAAAAACCATAGGATTCAATGTTTCGATTATGTACTTCAGCATTTGTTTCAAGGATATAAATTATATTCTGTTATTAATACATAAAAAAAGAAAAGAAAAGTTTAGCTTTCCTTCCTGAGGTTCTGCAAACTCCTGTTGGATGTCTGTTCCCACTTCTCTTCCAGCTCTGCCTCTTGCTTCCCTGAATTAGTTCAGATTATAAATGTTCTCACTATCCTATCACATTCTCTCTGTCCTACACCACCTCTTGAGAGTTCAGTTTCTTTCCTTGATTGACAAACACTAAAAATTAAAAATTGCATAAGGGCTTTTTATATGTAGCAGACTTTCTGATATTGGGGATAGTAGAGAAAACACTGAGCAATCGAACAAGGGACCTCCCTGACCATGTGTTTTTAGCCCCTTCGGTACCTATCCATTTTGCCATCAGGAGTCCTCTTTCCTGTGTCCTCCTTTTTCCCCACCTTCCCCCTTCTGGGTCACCTAGGAGAACTTCAAATCTTTCTTATTCTATTGTGCAGAGGATGTGGGCTCTTGTGTGTCACTAACTTAAGTCCCATTATTTTGCCTTTCCAAAAGTTTCAAGATAAGTGGTTTAAAAAAAAAAAAAAAGCTCACAGAGACATTGCAATTTTTTTCTTAAGGGATCTACTTTCTTTAGAAAGCAGTTGAAGTTTAAGGGGGAAATTTTCCTGTTACTTTTATTAAAGTTCCTGTCCATATTTATTTCACAAGTGCATCATGAGCTCCCCTGGGACCAGCAAGCTATCCTATTTGCGAGGATCTTCCTTCCTCTCCTGTAGCTCCGCACTACCAGCAATCCAGCACACTAGGCAGGAACCTGAACAGAGAAGGTGCTCAGTAAATGTCCAGTGAGTGAACAAATGAGGGGTGGTGGAGAGGAAGTGTTCCCCTTCCTAGGCCCATCCTTCAAAGCTCTCAAATAACGCACATAGGGTGTTTTAAAAAGATAGTTGGTTTAGATGCCAACATTTTAAAAATAGGTCATTTCATACTTACCTGGCAGGGGAGATACCATGATCACAAAAGTGGTTTTCCCAGGGTGAGGCTTACGCATTGCATTCCAGATGTGCCTATCCTTGTGATTTCTCCAAATGTGGGAAACTTGACTGCATAATTTGTGGTAGTGGGGGACTGTGTTTACACTCTCCCTGAAAAAAAAAAAAAAGAAAGAAAAAATGGTCATTTCAGTACATAATGGCATTCAGAATTCCCTTGAAAACTCAGATCTGGCCAAACAAGACCCTCAGACCCACAAGGCAATAATCAGCCAGAGCTGAGTAGTTGCTGCCCCCTTGGGTGGGTCATACACTCTTCGGCATGCCGGGGAATGGAAGTGAGCCCACCGTACTGACTTCACTACTCACCTATTTACTGCAGCTATTTGCCACTACTAGGAAGGTGAGCTTTGCACAACTGCCCTGAAGGAAAATCGCACATGAGTCCAGTTGGAGCCTTAAGAATGTAACTGCCTTTTTTTTTTTTTTTTTTTTTTTTTTTCTCTCCTTGTCAGTTTCTGTCCTGGTCATGACATTTTTGCAGTACATTATACATTACTTTTTTCCTGTTGCTCAGTCAACAAGGTCAATTTGCCTGCCCTTTTCAGTTACTTCCCTTTTGCTAATGACATGCCAGGTCAGCTACGATGGTAGCATAGTGATGGCATTCCCTACCTGGAGCAATCAACTCAACCAAGACCTGCTGAGTTCTGACAGGCTGATTATGTTTGTGATTCAATGCTCAATGCACATTTCTAAGAAAACGGGTTGCAAAAATCAGGTCTTGCAGTAAAGTATTTTTTTATATATTTTGAATCAGTGTCAGACAAGGTCCAGCTTATCAGATTCTCCAAAATAAATGTGCATCAATGTCTTCCACTTGGAAAAATAACTTTACAAAAACTGAAAAGCTGAATGCATGTGCCTCATACAGTTTATCCAAACCATACTTGTCCAAAAGTAAAGGAAATGTCTTCATGTGTAGTAACCCAAGATTTTCAAGAGAAGTGGAGAGGCAGAGATGGGGATAGGATCTGTATCAAGGGTACGATGTTGTGAATCATTGCATAGGCGAGACTCGAGGGGTTGCAAACATAATTTAGAAATATGCAGAATTTGTACCTAGTCTCCTCCTTCCTTGAGCTCTATCCCCTGCTCTCTCTTTATGCTTCTTTCCCAAGGATCTTGGGATGTTTACATTGCCCACTCCTGCCCTATCTGCTAAGCATGTGCAAAGTTACAAGTTCCTCCCCAGAACACTCATATTTTCTCAGAAAATAGAGAGCAACTTCCATCCTTCCAAGTGAATGTCTAGTTAATGGAAGTCAGGGCAGTGAGTTCACCTACAGAAGCAGAAAACATCAGGAAGAAGACACTGTTGATGGCCAGTCGAATCCTCTTTGCAGAATTGGAGATTCGCTTCCTGGTCCCAGCAAATTCAGTGATGCAGCTGTAGCCCTGGACCTTTGCACAGGATTTACTTTTCATGATTTTGAATCTCCCTTCTCCCAGCTCTTCTTTCTATTTTTTATTTATTTTTTTATTTTTTTAAAGATGACCAGAAAGGGGATCTTAACCCTTGACTTGGTGTTATCAGCATCACACTCTCCCGAGTGAACCACAGGCTGGCCCTCCCAGCTCTTCTCATTTCTTTGATATTTCACTCTAGACTAATGTTCCAGCCAAGATGTTTGTTTTACACAGCATCAAGATGCTGAGGACACTGGAGAAGTTCCTGATGAAAAAAATCCCTGTGTCCTTGAAGGTGAAGTTGGGAGCTTCTAAAGGAGACCGTGAACCTCAGATTCCTTGTAACAGGGTCAGAAGGAAGCCAGATTTCAATGAGTCAGTCACCTTCACAGTGTTCATTCACTTTTTTTTTTTTTTTTTTTTTTTAAAGATGACCGGTAAGGGGATCTTAACCCTTGACTTGATGTTGTCAGCACCACGCTCACCGAAGTGAGCTGACCGGCCATCCCTATATGGGATCCGAACCCATGGCCTTGGTGTTATCAGCACCGCACTCTACCGAGTGAGCCACGGGCCGGCCCCTGTTCATTCACTTTTCCTCATATGATCCCCAGAGGGAGATATTAATATCCAAAGATTAAAGATAAGGGAGCTGAAGCCTGGAAAGGATAAGCAGTAGTAGAGCTGGGATCTGCCTGACCCATATTTATCTGACTCTAAAACACTTTCTTCCCTTTCCTAGGCAAAATTTCATGTCAGAGGCAATTTCCACAGATTGTCTCCTCAAATCAAATAAATGTGCAAAATTATGTCCAAAGTTAGTTTTGATCATTCTTGCAGAAAATAGAAAGGATACACTGGCATGACATTTATTTAAACAGTATAACAAATCATATCCCAGGTCTCTCAAAATAACGTATCTGTGTGGACATTTGGCTGCAGTCAATGTTCTTTGAAAAAAGTGGGTCACTGGTGGAGACTACAAAGTTGTCCGTGTTTGTTCACTCACTCATTCAAAGCCAATGAAAGACCGGGCTCTGTGCCAAGTACTGAGGTGGTTGGTGTGATGAGACACAGACAGTCTGCACCCTAGAGAGGCTCCTCCTCAGAAGGGGAGATGCCCCTTAAAGGAATAACTACACAAATAACTATAGAATTGTAACAAGAGCAAGGAAGTGTAAGTAAAGGGGGATAGGTGGGCATTCCAATGGCTGCTAATCCCCTACAGTGGGTGGAGATCAGCATATTCTTCCCTGGGAAAGTTACTTCAGGCTGAGACCTGTAAGAGGAGTAGGGATTGATTAAGAGCAGCAGAAAATCCAGAGTTGAGCTGGTTCGAGAAGCTTGCTCCAGACTTCTTTCCTTCCATCAGTTCCCTGCTCTGGCTTGACCATTCCAGAACCAAAGGAAGGGGCAGACAACACAGTGCTCCCAACATATGACCTATGTTTGCTTTTCCCCAAGCCCTATGCCAATCCCAGATTTCCAAATAGGAAATATCCACAGGTTCCTTCCTATGATGCAACCACAGAGGAGAGGAAAAAGGAGTAAAAAATGGAGTCAAAGAGAAAAAGAACCTCACGCCTTTGTTCCTGACCCTAAAGCTCTGCAGCTCCTGCAGTGATGTCATTATGTCTTTGAGTCCATTGCGCTGGTTGATAGTCCAGCTCCTCATTTGTAGGTAAATTATAGGAGGTTAGTTTAGGAAGTACTGGGGACTGGATGAGCCCTGGTTTTCTGAGGGCATCATAGGTTAATGACCAGCCACATTTCCATCATTTAGGAAATTGAAGTTACTACTAACTTTCTCACAGGTGTACTGTGAGGATTAAAAGAAGGTATGCGAAAACAACCCCTATAAAATACTACATAAATGTTAGTTGCTGTTCATATTAATACTAAATATCCTAAAACACATTCCCCAGAGCTGAGGAGGCAAATTGATTTTGTCTCTTACCAACTCTCAGTCAATGGTTCATGGGTGCCTGACTTCGTATTGTGCAAGATTCCAAGGCTTTGTCAGGCTTAAGTGGAATCCGTGCTGTCGGTCCTGGAACAGGAGTGAAAATGGCAATTACTTAATAAAGAGTATTTTCCTTGGAATGTGACTGTAAGAATTCTAGCTGCAGAATGTACCCTTTCGTCAGACAATCCCAGTTTATCTAATGCTACCACCAGCCTGAGCATGGTGAGCCACTCACCTTCCTTGGTTCTGTTTCCTCATTCATAAAATAAGGAAGTTAATATGTGATTACTTTTTATCATTTAAATTTTTAAATTGAGATATAACTTCACCCTTTTTCACCCTAATTTCACCTTTGCCCTAATTCATTGATATTTAGTATATTTGCAAAGTTGTGCAACCATCACAGCTAATTCCAGATCATTTTCATCTATCAAAAAAAAAAAAATCACAAGCTCATTAATAATCAATCCCTATCCCTCTCCTCCCCCAGCCTCTGGAAACCACTAATCTATTTTCTGTCCTATGGATTTGTCTATTTTGGATATTTCATAGAAACGAAATCATAGAATATGTGGCCTTTTGTGCCTGGATGTATGATGTTGCAATTTCTCCACATCCTCAGTAAAACTTGTTATTGTCTCCTCTTTTGCTTATGGACGTTTTAGTGGATGTAAATTGTATCTCATTGTGGTTTTGATTTGCATTTTCCCAATGACTAATGATATGGACTACTTTTTATGGGCTTATGGGCTATATGGATTTCTTCTTTGGAGAAATGTCTATTCAGATAGTTTTCCCATTTATAATTGGATGTTTGTCTTATTATCATTAAATTATAAGAATTTTTTATGTATTCTGGATACTAGACCCTTATCAGATATATAATCAGTAAGTATTTTGTCTCATTCTGTGGATTTTTTTTCACTTTTTGATAGTGTCCTTCAAAGCACAAAAGTTTTTAATTTTGATGAAGTTCAATTTCTCTATTTTTTTCTTTGGTTGCCTAATTCAAAGGAGTAAAGATTTATATCCTTTGTTTTCCTTTAAGAGTTTAAAGTTCTAGCTCTTATATGTAGGTCTTTGATTTACTTTAAGTTAATTTTATATGTGGAGTGAGGTAGGGGATCTAATTTCATTCTTTTGCATGTGACAATCCATTAGTACCAGCATCACTTATTGAAAAGTCTGTTCTTTCCCTACTGAATGAATTTGTCACCTTTATCAAAAATCAATTGGCTAGAGATGTATGGGTTTATTTCTGGACTTTCAATTGTACTTCATTGATCTATGCATCTATCCTTATGCTAGTACCACACAGTCTTACAGCAGCTTTGTAATAAGTTTTGAAATTGTCAAGTGTGAGTCATCCGTCTTAGCTCTTCTTCAATATTGTTTTAGCTATTCTGATTTCCTTGGATTTCCATATGAACTTTAGGATTAACTTATAAATTTCTTCAAGAAACAAAGCTGTATTTTGATAGGGATTGTGTTGAATCTGTAGATCAATTTGGGGAGTACTGCCATCTAAACAATATCAAGTTTTCCAATCCATGAGCATAAAATATCTTTTTACTTATTTAGATCTCTTCTTTAGTTTCTTTTAACAGTGCTTTGTACTTTTCAGAGTATACACTTTGCACTTCTGCTAAATTTATTCTTAAGCATTTCATTCTTTTTGAGGCTATTGTAGGTGAAATTGTTTACTTAATTTCATTTTTACATTGTTCATAACAAGTAGATAGGCATACAGTTAAGCATCGTATATTGATCTTGTATCCTGAAACCTTGCTGAACTTGTCTATTAGTTCTAATAGTTTCAAATAAATTACTTAGTATTGTCAATGTACTAGATCAGGTCATTGGCAAATAAAGATAGTTTTAATTCTTCCTTTCTAATATGGATGCTTTCTGTTCCTTTTTCTTGCCTAATTGCTCTAACTATAACTTCCTCATTATATGAGACCAGTTTCATTCTAATACCAAAACCAGACTAAGACATCAGGAAAAAAAATAAATAAATAAAGACAAATATCCCTTATGAATATAGACACAAAAATCCTCAACATAATACTAGCGAGCTGAATCCAGCAACATGCCAAAAGAAGTGGCAAGCATGGAAATCTTATCTTGGTTCTAATCCGAGAGTGAAAGCTTTCAGTCTTTTACCATTATGTATGATATTAGCTGTGGGATTTTCATAGATGATTTTATCCTGTTGAAGGAGTTCCCTTCTATTCCTGGGATGTTGGATTTTATCACATGCTTTTTCTTTGTCTAATGAGATGGAGCATGTGTTTTTTGTTATTTAATCTATTAATGTGGCTATTACATCAACTGACTTCAACAATTTTATATGGTTTACATGTTGAACAAACTTTGTATTATTGGAATGAACTCCAGGTAGTCGTAATGTATAATCCTTTTAATATATTGCTGGATTCAGTTTGCTAGTATTATGTTGAGGATTTTTGTGCCTATGTTCATAAAGGATATTTGTCTTTTCTTTTTTTCTGACTCTGGTTTTGGTATCAGAATAAAACTGGCCTCATATAATGAATTGAAAAGTATTCTTTTCTGGGGTTTTTTGTTTGTTTGTCTTTTGTTTGTTTGTTTGTTTTTTGGTCAGAGTTTGTGAAGAATTGGTACCAATTATTCTTTAAACATTTGGTAGATTTTTACCAGAAAAGCTATGTTGGCCTCTTCTTTTTTGTGGGAAGTTTTGTTTTGTTTATTATCACAAATTTAATGCTTTTACTTGGCAGGCAAGTAAATAAATAGGTGCTGGGGATTGATTGAATTGTGTCCCACAAAGTGTCTCACTGTAACTGTTGAGGGTGAGAAATCCTATCATGGGCATTGAAATGTGGGGCTTTGAAGAGGTGATTAGACTGAAGGACCATGCAATAGTGAATGGATTAATAATGGTGGTCAGGAGCGTGGTTCTGAGGGCTTCAAAAGAAGAGCATATGAGAATCTCTCTTTCTCCGCTCCACCATTTTCTGCCATGTGAGACCCCTGGGTCACTGTAACCACCACCAAGATGTGTTCCCCGGACTTTGGACTTCCCAACCTTTGAAACTGTAAGAAATAAATTTCGTTTTCTTATTAATTACCCAGTTCCAGCTAAGCAATAGAAATTTTCTATTTCTTCTTGAGTCAGTTTCACTAGTTTGTATCTTTCTAGTACTTGGTCTATTTCACCTGAGTTTTCTAATTTGTTTTCATATAATTATTCACAGTATTTATCTTGTTTTTTAAAAGGCCAGTATTAATGTCCCCTGTTTCACTCCTAATTTTAATAATTTGATGTCTCTATTTTTTTTCTCAGTCAACCAAAGTTTTATCAATCTTTTCAGAGAATCAACATTGGCTTTTGTTCATTTTCCTATTGTTCTTCTATTCTCTCTTTCATTTATTTCTCCCTCTTTTCTTTTCTTTTCTTTTTTTTTTTTTTTTTTTTTTTTTTTTTTTTTTTGCCAGTTGGCTGGCACAGGGATTCAAACCCTTGACCTCGATGTCATAACACTGCACTCTAACCAACTGAGCTAACTGGCCATCTCTCTTCCATTTATTTCTGTGCAAAGTTTTATTTCCTTCCGTTTACTTTGAATTTAGTTTGTTCTTTTCTAGTTTATTAACATAGAGGGTTAGATTGTTGATTTGAGATCTTTCTGCTTGTTTAATGTAGGTGTTTATGGCTACTTACTTCCCTCTAAGCACTGTTTGAGCTGCATCATATAAGATTAGGTATGTTTTAAATCCATCTCCACATATTTTCTAATTTCCATGTCATTTCTTCTCTGACTCATTCATCATTTAATTTCAACAGATTTATAAATTTTCAAGTTTTATTTGTAATTTTATTCTATTGTGGTTGAAAAACACACACTGTATTATTTTAATCCTCTTATATTTATTAAAACTTTTTTTCTAATATAACGTAATCCCGTCTGATCTTCCTCAGAGATAGTTTCTGTTGATTGCATTTTTTTCCTTTGTATGAGACATACTTTCTTGTTTCCTTTCAAGTCAGTTAATTTTATATTAAAAACTGGACATTTTAAATAATAAAAAGTAGCAACTCTGGGAGTTAAACCCTCCCACCCCCCCACCCCACCCCCCAGGTTGGTTTTTCTTGCTATTTGTTGTTGTTATTGTTATTTGTTTGTTTAGGGACTTTTCTGAACTGATCCTGTAAAGTCTGTATTTTTTGTCATATTTTGCCACTGAAGTTTATGCTCAGTTAATTTAGTTCAGCTAACCATTGGACAGTGTTTTAATCCGTTTTGTGTTGCTATAACAGAAATACTTGAGACTGGGTAATTTATAAAGGAAAGAGTTTTATTTGGCTTATGATTCTGGGACAGCTGCATCTGGCACGGGCCTCAGGCTGCTTCTACTCATGACGGAAAGTGGCAGGCAGCTGGCGGGTACAAGCAGATCACATGGCGAGAGGAAGCAAGAGAGAGAGAAAGAGAAGGTGCCAGGGTCCTTTAAACAATCAGGTCTCGCAGGAACTAATAGAGCAAGAACTCACTCATTAATGCCCCCTCCCCCAGGGAGAGCATTAATCCATTCATGAGGGATCTGCCCCCATGACTCAATCAGTTTCCAACACTGCCACATTGGGGATCAAATTTCCACATGAGTTTTGGAGGGGACAACACATCCAAACTCCATCGGACAGAGATATCCTTAAATGCCCAGAACCAATAAGTCTCCCAGCCTTTGCTGCAGAGTTCTCTGTGTTTGTTGGGGCTCACCTTCAATACTCAGCCAGGCAATTGACAGCTCTGCCTTAGCCTTCACTTCCTGCCTACATAAAGCCTCTAGACCAGCCAAAAGTGAGAGTTTAAAGTGTTCTCTGGTCTTTCCTAGGAATGTGCACAAGCCTAGGAATGAGCATGGCATTCTAGACTTCCAGGAAGTATCTAGAATGTGTATCTAGAATGCTTCCACAGGAGCATTTCAAGTCCCCTATGAACCTCTCATTTCTCAGCTTTTCTTTTCAAGCTTTTGGATTAGCCTATATTTCGTCCCAATATCCATGGCTTCAGTCAGCAATGAAGGTAAATAATTTCTTCTAAATGTTTTTGATAAAGGGTTATTGCACTGGGAAAACTCATCAGGTCAAATAAAGACAGCCATGTAAGTTTTCCCAGGAAATTGGCACACAGGTGAAATAATTATAATTTTGGGAATGAGAGTTGGAAAGTGCTCCAATTTTATCTTAGTCCATGTAAGTCTCTCACAGACTGCTAGTTTTCACTTGGATCATGGACTGTTGGTTTTCAAGACAAGCAAAGTAATTGAGTTTGGGATTTGTCTGAGGCAGTTTAGAAAGATATTTTTATGTGAAGAGATAACTACATGTGTGCAGTGGGAAGAAAGATGCTCAAAGTGGCAGCAATGAGGAAGGAAGACATTAAAATAGTTTTGCTCTGCATTGAGAAAATACTCTGGCATTTTCACAAGATACTTCAGTAAGGAGTAGAATGCTATTTTTGAATGCTATTTTTTGTTTGTTTCTTTGAATGTGATTTCAAGGTCAAAAAGAGTCTAAATGTTTTAATGCTAGTTATTAAAGAAAAAATGCTATGCTAGTGCAAGGTTATCATTACTGCCCTCCACCCCCACCCAGGGATGCCTTCCCAATAAAAGGCCACTGAGGAAGGATTGGCTTTCAGCAAATCGATACAGCTGAGCTTGGATTCAGTCCTACAATGGGACAACTTCAAATAAGCCCCTTTAGAGCAGACTCTCTCTCTCTCTCCTTCCCTCCCTCTCTGTTTTATCCCAACGTGCTCACTCTGGACTTTGCGGACACTGCTCAGCCAGCAGAGGGCAGCAGAGGTGGCCAAACCCTGTAGAGTTAAGAATGTTAAAAGCTGCTGGATGCCCCTCAGTTCGAGTTGCTGAGATTTCAGGTAACGTTAGCCTGCTGCATAGTATCTAATAGGTGTTACTTATCTTCTACTACAATCCAACTTCTGGGAAACTGTGATCTCAAGACATTTGCGAATGAGAGAATGGCAAGTGGGAGGTTACTACCTGTCCAAGGAAGGGTCTTGAAGTGGTCACTGCAATAAATAAAAATTTCATTCCTTAGAGATGGCATCTTTGTGCCATGGGCATCTCCAACAAAGGACTACAGACACACAGGGAATAATAATAAGGGTTTTGATACTGAATTACTTGGTCGGGGAGTGGAAAGTTACGGCAATGCAGACATTTTAATTAGAAATGCCTGAAAATTATAGTTCAGGATTACCGTTCCCCTCTTATGTCTACCAAGGTTTCTGGTGCACAGTACACACTCAATAAAGGTAAATATTTACTGAATAAATGAATGAGTCAAAATAAAGTATAGAAATATGTACAATTCTAGCGCTGGCTGGTTAGCTCAATTAGTTAGAGTGTGGTGTTAATAACACCGAGGTCCAGGGTTCAACCTCTATACCATCTAGCTGCCAAAAAAATAAAAATAAAAAATATGTATATGAGATTCTTTTAGCTTCATGGCTTCATTGATTTTGTTTTCTCTTTACTTTTTGTATACAATTATATATTTTGCACACACAACAATTTAATAATAACTCTGGAATATGGGAAATTTCTATAATATGCATGTTGTAATAAAGATTTTCTGTGATTTAAAAATTTTATTTATTTATTTGTTTGTTTATCTATTTATTTTGGGGGCATATTTGGTCATTTGGTGAAAAAACACTTGCAATTCTTTTGCTAACTATTCATGCTGTCCAGTGCTTGCCCAGTGGCTGGATTTCAGGCAAAAGATGACAAAGCCACTGATCGGGAGGGGCAACCCAGGGTGGAGTTACGTACTCCAAGCCTGACCCTGATGGGGAACTGCAGGAGATTAACCTACCTCCCCAGAGACAGAGACAGACCTGATGGTTATTTTGGAGCATGTACTGTGTGGCGAGGCACCTGGCTCTTCTTTGACCCCAGCCCATTTTCAACATGCCATGGTAGTTTCCTGCATGCTGGAGGAGCCAGAGGCAGATTCTCTGGGATATGGCTCTTCTGAGCTATCCTCTCTCCTCCTGTATCTATGGAGTTATTTGGAAAGGCAGGAAGGTTTGTGTGCACCATCTCACCTTGTGTGAAGTTCCTCAAGCCTTCAGGGCCTGTGCCAGGCAATTGAGGCCTAAGAAGAAAGGTAAATCATATGGCAAACAAACAAGCCAACTCCCTATGTCATGATTTATACCATGGCTTATCTCCCCACCTATCCCTCCAAAGGGATACTCCAGAAGCTGAACTCTCAACACAGTTTGCCAGCCTGCAAGTGAAAAGAGTCCCTGACAGCTGTCCTATCAAACTTTGTGTATTGAAACATCTGTCAAGACACTGTTATAGGACCCCCTCCTCCCAATAAATCATGTGTAGGCATTTCTGAGGATCCTGCTGAGATGGAACTCTCTCCTCTTTAAGTGTATTTGCTGTTCTACCAAATGCTCTGACAAGATCCCATATCTGATATCAGAAAGTGAGATCTGTACCTGCCCTTTACAGATTGGAAGCCACTGAAGGGTAAATCAATATTTAGAAACAATCTATCATCTCCACAGCCTACTCCTTTCTAGTTCTTACAACAACTAGATGCCCAAAGTGTCCCTTGCGCTTTCTGGGTGTCCTCTAGTTAAGGGTCCAGCTGTGCTGCTCACCATCCCCTGCTTCCACATGCTGCCAGTCCTGGAGAAGACTCAGGAGTCAAATACCTTTTTGAGTCTCTCTGGATCATAATATGAAGCTACCATGAATGTATGTGTACAAAAGAGGCCTGTATTTCTAATCCCTTTACCTTGGTTATCAATTTGCAGACTTAAGAGGCTCCCAGAGCTTCTGTATGATATTCAGAAATCTTTGAATACTGGAACTTATGCCCAACATTCTTTAATAATCTTAAACACTAACTCTGCCCAATACTTTCCCCCTGGGTATTTTTTAATATCTCTCTCAAATTCCTTGTGTCTCTATTTCATCATCCATGAACTGACTTTTTGCTTTGAAGATGAACTAATCCAATGTGGGTGGAAGCACTCGGCAACCTGCCAAGGACTTCTGAAGTCTAAGTTGATTCTGCTATCCAAAAAAGCCTGCCTCCATGCTTGATACTAAAGGCAATGGACTTGATTTATGACACTGGATTTGGCAATGATTTCTTGGCTATGACTCCAAACATATAGGAAACAAAAGAAAAAAAAAGATAAATTGTACTACATCAAAATTTTAAAGTTCTAAGTATCCATAGACACACTCAACAGTGAATAGGCAACTCACAGAATGGAAGAAAATATTTGCAAATCATATATCTGATAACAGATTAATATTCAGAATATATATAAATAACCCCTACAACATAACAACAACAAAAAAAAAACTAGCAACACAATTAAAAAATGGGCAAAGGACTCAGGCATTCCTCCAAAGAAAATATTCAGATAACCAATGAGCACGTGAAAAGATGCTCAGCTCACTAATCATCAGGGAAATGCAAATTAAAACCACAGTGAGGGCTGGGTGGTTAGTTCAGTTGTCTAGAGCATGGTGCTAATAACACCAGGGTCTGAGATTCAATCCCTGAACCAGCCAGCTGAAAAAAAAAAAAAAAAAAAAAAAAAGAGATGCCATCTCACACCCATTAGTATGGCTACTCTCCCCCAAAACAGAAAATAACAAGTATTGGTGAGGATGTATAGAAATGGAACTCTTGGGCTGGCCAGTTAGTTCAATAAGTTAGAGTATGGTGCTAATAAGCCAAGGTCCAGGGTTTAATCCTTGTACTGGCCAGCTGCCAAAAAAAAAAAAAAATGAGATACCATCTCACACTCATTAGGATGGCTACTATACCAAAAATAAATAAATAAATAAAAAACAGAAAATAACAAATATCGATGAGGATGTACAGAAATTGGAACTCTTGGGCTGGCCAGTTAGCTCAGTAAGTCAGAATGTGTTGCTGATAACACCAAGGTCCAGTGTTTGATCCCTGTACCAGCCAATTGCCAAAAAAAAAGAAAAGAAAAGAAATTGGAACACTTGTGCACTGTTGGTGGGAATGTAAAATAATGCAGCCACTAAAGAAAACAGTATAGAGGTCCCTCAAAAAATTAAAAATAGAATTGCCACATGATTCAGAAATTCCACTTCTGGGTATATGCCCCAAAGAATTGAAAGCAGGGTCTCAAAGAGGCATTTGTACATCCATGTACATAGCAGCATTATTCACTACAGCCAAAAGGTGGAAGCCATCCAAGTGTCTATCCATGGATGAATGGCTAAACAAAATGTGGTATACAATACAGTGGAATATTATTCAGCCTTAAAATGAAAGGAAATTCTGACATATGCTACAACATGAATGGACCTTGAGGACATTACGCTAGCTTAAATAATCCAATCACAAAAAGACAAATTCTGTATGATTCCACTTACATGAGGCACCTGCAATAGTGAAATTCATAGAGGCATAAAGTTGAATGGTGGTTGCAGGAAAGAGGGGGGAATAAGGAGATGTCTAATGGATTTAGAGTTGCAGTTTCACAAGATGAAAAGTGATCTGGAGATCGCACAGTAATATGAATGTACTTAACACTACAGAACTATACGCTTAAAATTGATTAAGATGGTAAATTTTATGTTATGTGTATCTTACCACAATAGCAGCTAAAATAAACAATATCGGGCTGGCCCGTGGCTCATTCAGGAGAGTATGGTGCTGATGACACCAAGGCCACGGATTCGGATCCCATACAGGGATGACCAGTCAGCTCCTACTGGGAGAGCGTGGTGCTGACAACACCAAGTCAAGGGTTAAGATCCCCTTACCGGTCATCTTTTAGGAAAAAAAGAAAAAGAAAAAATAACAATATTTTGTGCAATAGATTTATTTGGGTGGGGAGGGGGTTGGCCGTACAAGGATCCAAAGCAATAGATCTATTTACTTACCAGAAAAAAAAAAAGAAAGAAAAGAAAAAAGTATTGAGCAAGGGTTCCCAATTATACCTGGCTCTGCCACTGACTCGGGGAGGTGACAATAATAATAGCTAGCCTTTATGGTGTGCTTACTATGTGCCAGATATTTTAAATGTATTATCTCATTTAATGCTTACAACAAAAATATTATTTTGTTCCCCATTTTATAGATCAGAAAACAGAGGCAAAAGGAAGTTAAATAAGCTGCCCAAGGGCTCTTAACTAACAAGTCAGTGGCAAAGCCAGGATTCAAACCCTGCAGTCTGACTCCAGGGCTGCACCTGTAACCATTGCACTACCTGCAGAACCGTTAGGAGCCCGGGTTCTGCAGCAATGTCACCACTTCCTCCACTCACAGCCCCTCACATCCAGTGACATCCACATCCTAGACCTGAAGAAAGCCAAGTTCAGCTATCAACAAAATACAATCATTTTTTTCAAAAACTGTCACTCCTCTCCAACAAATAAAACACCTTAGGATGTCATCTGTCCTTTCATCAATCTTTCCCACCACACCCTGAGGATGGGGAAAAGTATCTTTCATCCTCCTAGACACATGAAGTACGGTAGAGGACTCATGGGGTCTGAAGTTGCACAAATCTGGGATGAAACTTTCAATGGATTGAATTATGTCCCCCTAAAACTCCCCGAACTTGAATTGTGTTCCCCAAGTTTAATGTATTAGAAACTTAGCCCCCACTGAGACTGTTAAGAGGGTGGGAAATCCTATTATGGTAATTGAAAGGTGGGGCCTTGAAGAGGTGATTGTAGGACCGCGCAGTAGTGAATGGATTCAAAATGGTGGTCGTGGGCCATGGTTCTGAGGGCTTTAAAAGAGGAGAGTCTGTCTTGCTCTCCCTCTGCTCTCTCTGCTTCCACCATCTTGCAATGTGAGACCCCTGGGTCACTGTCACCACCACCAGATGGACTTTGGACTTCCCAGCCTCAAAAACTGTAAGCAATAAATTTCATTTTCTTTATAAATCACCCAGTTCCGTGTATTCTGTTATAAGCAAAACAAACGGACCCATACAAAACCCCAACTCCATTATGTACCAGCAAGTAACTTGCTGTCTCTAAGTCTCAGTTTCAACTCTAAAATGAGGATACTCTTTGGTCTCAGTGGCAGAAGTGAGATGAGCAAGGGAATGTCATCGTTTGGAAAGTGTCGAAATAACATGCACGTGTTGTGCTGCCGCTATGTCTCTATGGCCTGCCACCTTCAGAAGTCAACCAGTGGCAAATGTGGCTTCCCTGCCAAGTGCAAGAGGAAGTATAGCTGGAGTGCCAGGGATAAAAGATGAAATATCACTGGGTCTGGTCGAATGAGGCACCTAAAAATTGGGTACCACAGATTCAGGCACGGATTCTGTGAAGGAACAACACCTAAACCCAAGACAGCAGCTGTCGCAGCATCCAGTTCTCCTTAAGAATTACAATGATTAGTCACACGATAAACGTTCTGGTTTAAAAATAAATAAAAATAAAATAAAATGAGGATAATAGGATAATAAGACCTACCTCACCAGGTGGTTGTAAAGATTAAATTGGATAATATCTTAAATGTCCAGCATTGTATTTAACATGCAATATAGGGGCTGGTTAAATGGTAATAACAATTATTGTATAGTAATAATTATTACTATTACTTAAGTGGTTGAATATTCCTTAATTTCTTGAAGCTTTTTCAGGTGAAAATTTTCACTACGGCTACAAAACTGGCATTGACGCATGAGATCATCAAGCAGACCAATTTCTACTGAGCAGAAAGGAAACCTTTCTACTAGTCAGAGCAGACCAAAGACAGATTGGGTTGACTTTGAAGGCAGAAAGTTAACTATCTCAAGCTGTTCAAGCAGATGCCACTTGATGAATAGCTGTGCACAGACTCCAACCCTGGTAGCCCTAAGAATCTATGAATTTATTTCAAGATTAGTCCACAACCATAGAATGATCTGGTGCCCTCGCCCTGTCTTCTGACCCTCCCTATCTTGGGGGTTGCTACATGTTTATTGTACAGTCTTCCATGTAAACCAGAGAAACCCATTCAAGCTCCACGTGCTGGTGGACAGGTGGCCTAATTTTAGCACAGCCATTGTCTAGCCACAAGAACAGGTTAATGTAACTGTTTTCTTTGGGAATTTGAGTTCATTCCACTGTAATATTTAAGACAAAGCTGAGATTAAAATATTTTCTGTTTGCATAGATTCTCCAGTGTTCAAAGTTCATCCTTTTTCTTTTCTTAACCCATTCAGGAGATGACAGATGACCTTGATCACTATACTGACACTTACTAAGTCTATTCTAAGAATCCAGGGAATTTATAATAGATCCTTAGTATACCAGGCACCGTCAACTGGAATCAACATTTGCAGATTCAAAGTGAGGGCATGTTTGGGGACATTTGTGGGAAAGAGAGGGGTCCAGCAGAAACATAACCCTAGGTACTCAAGGTAGAAAAGTGAAATTCTTCTAGTATGAGTAATCCCTTGGCTAGAACAAGATGCTCTTCACTGTTCATCTCAGTAAGTCCTATTCATCCCTCATGTTTTAGCTGAAAGCTCACTTTCTGAGAGAAGTCTCTTTCAGTCCCCTAGAAGCAACTTGGGGAGAGTATAGACTTGCCCCAAATGCTGCAGCAGATCCCAAATGGCAGCAGCTGGAGGCTGTCATCCCACTGCAGTCCTCACAGCAGCGTCTCTCCTGCAGGGAGACATGGGCAGTGCACCACAACTTAGGCCACTCTACATGGTTTGAATGTGGAAACTTTTTTCTTCCTTTGAATCATTTCTTTTGAATGATTCCCAGACATGAAAACACTGAGTTAAAGAGGGAGCATGAACCCCGTTTTGGTTCCTGTACAGAAAGCCACATTGCCCTTCACAGGGACTTTGCCCAGTGATGAGTGTATTGGTTGTCCTGCTCTTTCCCCATCTTGTAATTAATCCTATGTATGGATTGCCGGGCTGTTCAGTAAATGTGTTCGAGGGTACTTCAAAAAGTTCATAAAAACATAGAATTAAAACATAAGATGAGATTCTTTCCATGAACATCTTGAAGACCTCTCATATATGCAGCTGGCATGGGCAGGAGTGGAAGGCCGTCATGCCTCCAATCGCAAATACATCGAGCACGCCACACCAGGTGGTGCTCTGATCAAAAAAGAGAAGACCTGTGTGTATGGTGCTAAAGGAAAAATAGTCATTAGGTCTCACAAAACAACCAGCAAGATGATGTCCCAGTGTGCCACCCAAAACTCCCTGGAGGAAGGAGCTTCTCCTGCAGGCAATGCCAGCATCTGCTCTGCCCTCTGCTGGTCAATGATGTCATCACAGTGATGACCTCCCCACCTCCAGAATAAAATCAACCACCCAGCACTAGGGGGGCCTTTTATTTTATCGTCACTATTGGCTTTCTAAACAGGCAGAAAGTATGGTCATGAGTAAGAACTTAGTCAAAAGCCTGCACCATAAACCAAGAAGGCTGAGTGCCGCCCCCTTTTTTTTACCCCTTATATGTGTTTCTGTGGTTATCCTCCAAATTCCCTTAATAAAGTTATCCCCATCTCTACTAGATAAACCATAACCTGGATAACTTTAAAGATTAGAAGCTATGGTCCCCGCCCTGGATAGTGGTTTTATCTCTGTAGGCAGCACATTGATCTACTGTGGGTAACTGTATATCACAAATTCTTCTAAGCCTTAATGAAGAGCAGTTTTTCCTAAATTGCTGGTCTCACCTAAAAAGACCCAGTGGCCATAAAACATATTGAATTCATGGAATACTCTTCAGGGGAGGCCAGGAGAAGATGGAAGTTTCCATTTAGGAAGTCGAATGTCTTCTGTTTGACTTCAGGACGGAACCGGGTGATTCCCACTTGCAGCTGCGGAATGGAAAGGCAGTGGGTTCGTGCAGCAAGATTCATAAAGGAGTGGCTTTTAAAGCAGGCCTTGAAAGTGGTGTTTGGTTATCTATTGCTGTATAAAAATATCACCACAACATTTGGTGCCCTAAAACAACAATTCTGTATCTCTCACTATTCTGTGGTTTGACTGGGTTCACTGGGACACCACCCCTGTTCCATGGTGTGTTGACCAGGAGCTCAGCTGGGCCCAAAATGGTTCACTTACATATTTAGTGACTATGTGAGGATAGCATGAAGGCTGAGGTAAGCCAGGACACTGGCAGAGCTGGTCTCCTCTTTCTCTCCAAATAGATTCTCCTTCTCCATGGCCTTGTCAGCAGAGTAGCAGGATGGCTCAGGTTCCTAGAAGTGCAAGCTTCCAAGCCTTCTTAGTGTGGAGAAAGCCACATGTCTGCCATGTTGAATTAGTTAAAGTGAGTCACAGGATCAGTGCAGATTCATTGTGGAATAGGACTTCTCAGGGAGAAGTCTCACCTTCTTGGGGAGAGGTGGTTAGTTGGTGACTATTTTTAGAGACCAGTTACAACACATGTAAGAAAAAGATGCTGAGGGGCCGGCCCGTGGCTCACTCGGGAGAGTGTGGTGCTGATGACACCAAGGCCACGGGTTCGAATCCCATATAGGGATGGCCGGTTTGCTCAATGGGTGAGCATGGTGCTGACAACACCAAGTCAAGGGTTAAGATCCCCTTACCGGTCATCTTTTAAAAAGAAAAAACAAAAGAAAAGAAAAAGATGCTGAGATTTAGGAGACGGATGAACAGAGCATAAAGCATAAATAAAATCACCAAGCTGACAAATAAATACAAGAGAACAGGCTAGTTTAAAAGCATGGGGTTTGTAAAAGAGAATAGGTAAGCAATTGGTTTGAAAGTAAGGCGTCAGGCTGTTGAGGTTCTTGAATGTTAGGCTCAGCAAGTTGGATTTAATTTTGTCCAGTAGTTCCCAAACCTAACTGTGCCACAGAATCTCCTAGGGACTGTCAAATGCCATTTCCCCAAATATCACTAATACAAACTGCTGCTGAGACGGGAAGAACAGCTTCTCAGCAGAGATTTGGCAATGTCCCAGATGGTGAGGTTAGAATTTATTGAGAATTAGAAGTTTGATTTAAGGCAGTCAATAAAGAGAGGAGTTAAGTCTTGATTTTGATTGGGTAGAGATCACAACATAAGAGTCAAGGGTTGGTGGAAAAAACAAGGAAACGTAAGGGATTCACATAATCTTAGGGCAAAAACTGTCTGGTGATGCTTTTCATCGAAGAATTGATGGATATTTTCAAAAATTCTTATGTGAATAATAAAGCCATTTGTTTGGGCAAGAGTCTCAGAGAATAGTAAAGCTATGCTAATAAAGATAACGGAGTAGTAATGTCATGTTAATGCAGACAGTAAGCTCTGTGGGTGTGGGTAGTTTTGTTCTCAGAACTCATCTTCCAAAGCTTCCAGAGTTCAGATTCAATGAAACCCATGATTGTCTATTTTCTTTCTTTCTTTCTTTCTTTCTTTCTTTCTTTCTTTCTTTCTTTCTTTCTTTCTTTCTTTCTTTCTTTCTTTCTTTCTTTCTTTCTTTCTTTCTTTCTTTCTTTCTTTCTTTCTTTCTTTCTTTCTTTCTTTCTTTCTTTCTTTCTTTCTTTCTTTCTTTCTTTCTTTCTTTCTTTCTTTCTTTCTTTCTTTCTTTCTTTCTTTCTTTCTTTCTTTCTTTCTTTCTTTCTTTCTTTCTTTCTTTCTTTCTTTCTTTCTTTCTTTCTTTCTTTCTTTCTTTCTTTCTTTCTTTCTTTCTTTCTTTCTTTCTTTCTTTCTTTCTTTCTTTCTTTCTTTCTTTCTTTCTTTCTTTCTTTCTTTCTTTCTTTCTTTCTTTCTTTCTTTCTTTCTTTCTTTCTTTCTTTCTTTCTTTCTTTCTTTCTTTCTTTCTTTCTTTCTTTCTTTCTTTCTTTCTTTCTTTCTTTCTTTCTTTCTTTCTTTCTTTCTTTCTTTCTTTCTTTCTTTCTTTCTTTCTTTCTTTCTTTCTTTCTTTCTTTCTTTCTTTCTTTCTTTCTTTCTTTCTTTCTTTCTTTCTTTCT
>NW_007734072.1:0-6242 GCF_000696425.1 Galeopterus variegatus | reverse complement strand
CTCTCTCTCCTTCCTTCCTTCCTTCCTTCCTTCCTTCCTTCCTTCCTTCCTTCTTTCTTTCTTTCTTTCTTTTTCTTTCCTTCTTTCCTTCTTTCCTTCTTTCTTTTTCTTTCTTTCTTTTTTTGTAGTTTAAAACAGCCCAAATTTATTGTCTAACAGTTCCTTTTTTTTCTGACCTTTTTTTATTGAAAGATAATTGATTATATATATTTGTGGGGTACAAAATCAAATATCCATACATGTGTACAATATGTAGTGATCAAATCAGGATAAGTAGTGTACTCATGCTTACAAAACATAATCAATCTTTGTAACCCTTAACTAGTTTTTGCCAATCCCCCTTCCCCTCCCCCCTTCCCTCCTCTAATAAACACAAGAACCTCTATTTTCAGCAGGCTTCATTGGGAACCAATGCTGTAAGCAATGAGTCACTGCAGGTTTTTGTTTAAGGAGTTGCCAGGATCCCAGCTGTCCTTCAGGAAGGGGACACTTATTGGGAGGTTATAGCAATCATTCAAAGACGCTATAATAATATTATGAATTATGAGTTCTGAGGACCCAGGTTAATTCAAGGGTGCTAATCGGGGCTTTTATCTCTCTCTCTCTCCCCCTTCCAGCTTTCCTCATCTTTTGATAATTCTGGGTCTTCTCAGAGCTAAGGTATGGAGAATATGTATGTCTGTTATAAGGTGGGACAGATCCATGAGAAAGCTTTTTTAAAAACTATCACAAGACAGGCAGGAGACTGCAGGAAGCAGGGATTGCCAGGTGACTTTGAAAGGAAGGGGGTGGGAAGGGTCCCAGTAGTTTTTGATTTTGTTTTTGTTTTCCTTTTTTTCTGGTGGCTGGCCACTATAGGGATCAAACCGTGGACCTTGGTGTTATCAGCACCATGCTCTAACCAAATGAGCTAACCAGACAGCCCTCCTGGTGGTTTTTATTTTGGTCTACCAGTTCTTTGGTGTATATGGTGGGATAAGGATGGGAGTGCACACATTGGAAATAGGAGTTATTTAAAAGTTTAACCCAGAATCCCCCTCAGATTGAATTGAGGATGAGAAAGGCCTCAAGACCCTGTGTGGGATTGTATGGGATTCAGGATCCTTGGGCTACCCTTGACATTGAACCATAAAGTCCACCAGACAAAAACTCCCTCAAGCCCTTCAGCCTATGTGACCCTTATTTGCTATAATCTTGGTTAAATTACTCTTTGTTCCTCTTCTCCACCTCGCATTCACAGATATTTATTTAAAAAAAAAAAAAAGGTCAAGGAGGTTAAGTCACTTCCCCTTTCACAGGGTTCTGATTTTAAAAACATGTAGACAGATAATGCTGCGGTATATAACATTGTGCTTCTATTGAAAGAAGTTTCTTCCCTTGTGATATTATTTAAAACCACTTTGCATTCTCATTCGTTCATTCATGTACAGTGGTTCCCCCTTATCCATGGTTTCGCTTTCCACAGTTTCAGTTACCCATAATACAATACAATATTTTGATATAGAGAGAGTCCACATTCACATAACTTTCATTACAGTATACTGTTATAATTGTTCTATTTAATTATTAGTTATTTTTGTCAATCTCTTACTGTGCTTAACTTATAAACAAAACTTTATCATAGATATATATGTGTAGAAAAAGAATAGTACAGTATTTATAGGGTTTGGTATTACTTATAGGGTTTGGTCTCAAGGTTTCAGGCATCCACGGGGGTCTTGGAATGTACCCCCTGCAGATAAGGGGGGACTACCACATTCCTTCCCAACCATGCATTGAGAGATAAATAGGGTATGAAATGAGACCCTACATGCAGGGCCAATATTTAGACGGTAACCTCAGGAAGGCCATCTGCAGCCTTTGTTAGTTCTGATTGACAGGGCCTGCAACTTGCAGGGTGTTAAAACTTTTGATTATTTCCCCTGCCTATCTGCCAGGGTAGTTTTCTGCATTTGTGAACCCTAGAGCGCTCAATTAGTACAAAAGAGTGAAGCAAGGTCAGGGATGGACAGAGCCTGGATTGCAGTCAAGAGACAGGGACAAAGGCCCAAGTTCTAGCCCTGCTACAATCTATCTTTGTGTGACCTTGTGCACATCACTTCTTTCTCTGGGAATCAGCTTCTCAGTAGGCAAAAACACGTATGGCCTGGTACCACTTTTGTAAAAGAAAACAGTATGTGTATTTGTGTCTGGGTGCATACGTGCATGCATGGAAACATGTCTGGAAGGATATACACCCGCCTGTTCACAGTGGTTATCTCTGGAGAGCACAACTGGGTGAAGGAGATTTTTTGACTTCATAGAACTTCTTTACTCTTTTAACTTTCCATAACAAGCAATTTGTGGTAATTTTGAAATTGAATAGCTAAAAGGTCCTATTTGTTCCTGTCTGCAGGAAATCACACTTCTTACGGGAGGTCACATGGGGGTTCAGTGTCTGACTCTGAAGGCTGTCTTGCCTGCATGTTCCTTAAGCTGCTTTTGAACAATTGGGGGATGTGAGTGCTCAGCATCAATTGACCCCTCCTCATCTCCAGGCCTCAGCAAATGCTGCCTAGGAGTGGTAACAAAACATCCTCACAGAGTTTTCCTTGCCCTCCTCCTGCTGGCATCTGATCCACTTCAGCAAATGTTTCGCCACCACTCAGCCAAAGCGTGTTTATCTTCTCTTGGATCCACGGCTATGAAATGCCCACAGACTTGCCCCAGGTTCTGGTAAAAAGCTGCAACCAAACAGGATGAATTCCCAGACTCCTTTGGATTTACAATGCCATGAGGTGTCTATTCTTAGGTCAGGAGGCTAGGGGACTGAGCAGGACATGGGGAAGCTGCATGATTACTGGTCCCTGTCATAGGAAGGAATGCCAAGAGGGAGGAAAAAAAAAAACTTGTTTTCCCGGAAAACAGCTTTCTTTCCAGCAAGTAATCCATTCCAAATTACGTTACAGTAAATTAGTCACACTTTTAATAAAAGAATGTAAAAATAGAGATTGGAAGGAACCACTGGATTGAAAGAGCACCAGGCTTTGGAATCAGACAAATCTGGGTGCAAATCCAGACCTTGAACAAGTCAGTTAACACACTTCACTGCAAGAACATTCCATTCTGTGCCAGGCACTCTGCCGGGCATTTTATATCCAACAGCTCAAGCCTGGGGAGATTTGTATTATTCTCATCATGTGATAGATGAGAGAGGTAGGACGCAGGCAAGAAAGCCATGAGAGTGGGAAGTTTCAACTGATGAAATGATACCGCCCAGATTCCAATTCAGATATTGACAAGTCAAGACCAGCACCCGTAACTCTGGACGGTGCTGCCTTTCCCCATACATGGTGGGGACAGACGCTTTTCCAGCACACTGCCGTGACCAGGTCTAACCAGAAGTAATCGCGTATGCCCTTTCCATGAGCATTCTTTAACTGCAAATGCCCTAGTGTTACCGGACCTAGAATGCCAGGTTCTTTGGGAGTCAATGTCATAGAAATGAACACTGAACCTATAGGGAGAGTGAACAAGCTATTCATTGAAAGATAGCCTGTGCACAGGAATACCAACACAAAAGAGGAGTGTTGCTCTTCAAGCATTTAGTGTGAGGGTTTTTTTAAGGCAAAAGAGCTGGGTAGGAAGCTTGGGAAAGAGGGTGAGATCTCTGATCTCACAATTGGGGTCTTTGTCATTTGGTCACAAGGCGTTCTATCTTCAGCCTCAGCAGGTGGGGGCTAATGGGCTGATGGTTATCCTCCTCTGCAGGGGCCTTATCATTCTCTTGAGGCCTGTAAAAGAATGCTTACAGAAGGGGGTTAAGCAACCTTGGGTCATGACATATTTGTGGGAAGGGAACACACTGGCTAATGTAGGGCTTATCTTTAACCCCTGCCGTCCCTGGTGTTTCCTAGAGCAGGATGTGGTCTGTTGCCCCTGGGGTCTCTGCTGCATTTCCAGCACGTAGACTACTGTGGGGTTCTTGGTGTGGACAACAAAATGCAGTCTTTCTTGCCAGTCCTATCCTTACTCTTGCCTCACTAGGAGGGATAAAGTTAAGACCCTGATACTGAATAGAAAGTAGAAACACCAAGCACAGATCAGTGAATGGAAACTGTGCTTTGGCATCAGATGAACCTGGATTCCAATGCTGGCGCTGTACTGTGCTTGTGACCTTGGGCACGTTATATGACTTCTCTGGGTCTTGGTTTCCTAACGTGTAAGAAAGAGAATGGTAAAAGGTTAAAATCCAGGAAAAGAACCAGATGTTCTCACTTACAAGTGGAAGCTAAAAGTGAAAGAAGGAAGGAAAGAAAGACCACAGTAGTGCATTGGACTTGCAGAGGGAGAGAACATACCTAGGGTTGCCGGGTGGGCGGGGGAGGGAGATCAGGGAGAGGTTGGGGAAAAAAAAATCAAATATCTTCAAGCATTTAGTGTGAGGGTTTTTTTAAGGCAAAAGAGCTGGGTAGGAAGCTTGGGAAAGAGGGTGAGATCTCTGATCTCACAATTGGGGTCTTTGTCATTTGGTCACAAGGCGTTCTATCTTCAGCCTCAGCAGGTGGGGGCTAATGGGCTGATGGTTATCCTCCTCTGCAGGGGCCTTATCATTCTCTTGAGGCCTGTAAAAGAATGCTTACAGAAGGGGGTTAAGCAACCTTGGGTCATGACATATTTGTGGGAAGGGAACACACTGGCTAATGTAGGGCTTATCTTTAACCCCTGCCGTCCCTGGTGTTTCCTAGAGCAGGATGTGGTCTGTTGCCCCTGGGGTCTCTGCTGCATTTCCAGCACGTAGACTACTGTGGGGTTCTTGGTGTGGACAACAAAATGCAGTCTTTCTTGCCAGTCCTATCCTTACTCTTGCCTCACTAGGAGGGATAAAGTTAAGACCCTGATACTGAATAGAAAGTAGAAACACCAAGCACAGATCAGTGAATGGAAACTGTGCTTTGGCATCAGATGAACCTGGATTCCAATGCTGGCGCTGTACTGTGCTTGTGACCTTGGGCACGTTATATGACTTCTCTGGGTCTTGGTTTCCTAACGTGTAAGAAAGAGAATGGTAAAAGGTTAAAATCCAGGAAAAGAACCAGATGTTCTCACTTACAAGTGGAAGCTAAAAGTGAAAGAAGGAAGGAAAGAAAGACCACAGTAGTGCATTGGACTTGCAGAGGGAGAGAACATACCTAGGGTTGCCGGGTGGGCGGGGGAGGGAGATCAGGGAGAGGTTGGGGAAAAAAAAATCAAATATAAATTTTGTATTTCTACTATCTGGCATTGAAACATTTGACTAAACATAAAAAAAAAAAAATGAAACTAAGTACTTTTATAACATGTACTACATGCACTATAATTTTATGTTCTATCTCAATGAAATAAAATAAAATAAAAACACCCATTCTGAAAAATAAATAAATAAAATAAAATGCAATTATAAATCACCTGGGCCAGGGGCTCATTTAGAGCGGATGCTAGTCTCAGAGAAAGGGGGAGCCCCTAGAGGGCTCCAAGTAGAAGGAATAGGACAAGGAAAACCCTAAGGCCCAGACTGTTTGTGGGGTGTGCTAAGACTTCCTTGGGATGCCCTGCCCATGTACCAGGGCTCTGGAGCATTGGCATAGCCACCACACCTCACTGCTTGGAGCTGTCTTGAGTCTGCACCACTACAGAAAGGAGCTCCTTTCTAAATATCTGCTGAAGTCCTGCAAGGAAATCAGCCTGGAGTGAGTGTAACCTCCCAACCACCAGGCCTCACGGGCCAGCTGGTCAGGTGAAGAGAGGGGTCCAGGTCTCCAAGCCTGGGAGGTAAGCTGCTCCTGGATGTGTTCCTAGGCCAGCTCCTTGTTCAGTTTGAGCCCTACATTTGCAAATTACAATAGTCCTACTTTCAGCCTGTGGCAAGGATCAAGTGAGAGAATAAAAATACTAGGTGCTCAATACATGTGAACGTTTTCTTTTCTCCTCTTTTGTTTGGAGGACCCTCAGGCGGTGTGCGTTTCACTAGCCTGGGATCTGTCCAGGTATTACTCCCGTGGCTGTTTCTGATAAGGGATTTCCTTGCTATTCTTTGCTCTGAAGACTTCAAGGAGAGCAGCCTGGGATGTGACTGCTCTTCGAGGAGGGGCTTGGGTCGGGCTGAGTCATTACCCTCTGGCTGGGAATATTTCAGCTAGCAGGTCACGGACTTCCCCTCAGTGATCCCGAGCTGTGGAGAAACTGAGGCGCAGCAGGCTCCCAAGGCGAAGCTCTCCTCCAGC
>NW_007734071.1:99253-99805 GCF_000696425.1 Galeopterus variegatus | reverse complement strand
AGAAGAATGAATATTCTGAGGTTGTTGGATGGAAAGTTCTGTAGATATCTGCCATGTCCAACTGGTCTAGAGTATTGTTTAGATTTTGTGTCTCTCTGCTGATTCTTTGCCTAGATGATCTGTCCAGTATTGACAGTGGGGTGTTCAGGTCCCCTGCTATTATGTTATTAGTGTCTATTTCCTCCTTTAGGTCTAATAGAGTTTGTTTTATAAATCTGACTGCTCCAACATTGGGTGCGTACATGTTTATGATTATGTCTTCTTGATGGATCAGTCCTTTTATCATTATGTAGTGTCCCTCATTATCTCTTTTTATGGTTTTTAGTTTAAAGTATACTTTGTCAGATATAAGAATAGCTACTGTTTGCATGGTAAATCTTTTTACATCCTTTCACTCTTATTCTATGTGTGTCTTTATGGGTGAGGTGGGTCTCTTGAAGGCAGCATATAGTTGGGTCCTCCTTTTTAATCCAGTCAGCCAGTCTATGTCTTTTGATTGGGGAATTTAAGCCTTTTACATTAAGAGTTGTTATTGAAAAGTGTTGATTTATT
>NW_007734071.1:78920-98264 GCF_000696425.1 Galeopterus variegatus | reverse complement strand
GGTGGTGAACTCCCGCAGTTTTTGTTTGTCTGAGAAATATACTATTTGCCCTTTATTTTGGAAGGATAGCCTGGCAGGGTAGAGTATTCTTGGCTGACAATCTCTGGCTTTTAGTATTTTGAATATAACCTCCCATTCCTTTCTGGCTTTTAGGGTTTGTGATGAAAAGTCTGATGTTAGCCTGATTGGGGCTCCCTTATAAGAGATTTGATGCTTCTCTCTTGCAGCTCTCAAGATTCTCTCTTTGTCTTTGAGTCTTGCCAATTTGACTATGACATGTCTTGGAGAAGACCTTTTTGGGTTGAATAAGTTTGGAGATCGTTGAGCTTCCTGGATCTGAAGATCTGTGATTTTTCCTATACCTGGGAATTTTTCCACCAGTATTTTGTTGAATATGTTTTCAATGCAATCTCCTTTTTCCTCCCCTTCTGGGATACCTATGACTCGGATATTTGAGCGCTTAACGTTGTCTGATATCTCTCTCAGATTTTCTTCAATGCCTTTGATTTTTTTTCTTTTTTTTTTGGTCTGCTTGTGTTATTTCAAACAGCCCATCTTCAATTTCAGAGGTTCTCTCTTCAACTTCGACAAGCCTGCTGGTTAAACTCTCCGTTGTGTTTTTTATTTCGCTGAATAGCTTCTTTAGTTCGGCAAGTTCTCCTACATATTTTTTCAGGGCATTGATTTCCTTGTACATTTCCTCTTTCAGGTCCTGTATACTTTTCCTCGTTTCTTTATGATGTCTAGTTGAGTTTTCTTGTATCTCATTCTGTTTCCTTAGAATTGTCACTCAAAATTCCTTCTCAGTCATTTCAACTGCTTCTTGTTCTATAGGATCTAGAGCTTGAGATTTATTATCTTTAGGTGGTGTACTTTCTTGATTTTTCATATTTCTGGTGTCTTTTCTTTGCTATTCATTGTGGCAGGAGGTTTCACAGTCCACAGGTTTGACCCTATTGCCTGACTAAGATGTTGCTGGGGTTGCCAATTTGGTATGTCTACATCAGTTACTACTCAGTTGGACACTAGTGCCAGGCAAGTCCAAAATTGACTACCAGGAAGATAGCGGGGTGCTCGCGCTGCTCCCTCCGGTGAGTCTCAGCCTCTGGATCCCGCAGTTGCACTCCCATGGTGGCCTCCGCAGCCAGAGCCGCCCCGGCCGCCTCTCACTACCCCTGGCGCTCCCGGCTTCTGGTCATGCCACAGCCTGCTCAGTCTCTCTCCAGCTCACGGCTCCAGTGGCACCCGGGGCCAGGGAGGTGACAGCCCCCTCCCTGTAAATACTGCAGACACCGGACCCCGAGTCCCCATGGCAGGTCTGCACGGCCCGGGCTGGCACTGAGGGCAGCGGCAGCGAGGCCAGGCGACGAGTGGCGGCCGCTCTGGCAGCTTCTTCCTGGGGAGGATTTTGTAAATTTCACAAAATGCCGCGTGCTCCAAACCTCAGTGCACGTATTTTGAGAGTCCCTTTCAATGTCTCAGCAATCCTTCAGAGCAATCCACCTGGCTAGTAACAGCTACCCCCAGCGCAAGCAAGGACACCAGAGATTGTGACTTACCATCAGGCTTTCTGAGTTCCTCTTCTTGCTGGTGGCCTCTGGGATCCTGCCAGCACAGGATGTGGGCAGCTCACTCCCTTCCCGCCGCCATGTTTCTCTCGACTTCAACCATTTTAAAGGGCACAATAATTTAGGGGACTTGCACACTCAAAAAGTACCACCATTAGTACCATTTGATCCCAGAACACTTTCATCATTCCAAAAAGAACCCTGCAGCCAGAAAAACAGTCCTGAAATCTGAAAGATTTCCCTCTTCTTTCAGCCCCTGGAAACCACTAATCAACACTCAGTCTCTATGGATTTTCCTATTCTGGATATTTCCTACAAATAGAATCGTACAATACATGGCCTTTTGTGTCTGGCTTCTTTCACTTAGGATAAAGTTTTCAAGGTTCATCCATGTTGTGTTATGTATCAGTACTTCATTACTTTTCATGGTTGAATAATATTTCAGTCTACGGATATACCACTTTTTTTATCCACTCATTAATTGATAGGCATTTGGGGTTGTTTCTACCTTTGGCTATTGTAAATGATGCTACTATGAACATTTGTGTACAGCATATACAGTATATACATATAATTGTGGGGGATGTAAATATGTGCTAAGCTATAAAACAATAGTTATTGCCATTATGCAATGGTTCTAAAATATAGCTTTTTTTTAGAGTTAAAAGGAAAGGTCCCCTTACTTGCCCCACCCCCCAAAAAACAAAAAACAAAACAAAACAAAACACACACACACACCAAAAATAGAACCCTGGTCTTTATTCCAGATTCCTAAGTGTGGAACCCAGGAAAATGTATTTCCAAGAAGGCTTTTTCCCCATCCCTTCCCCAAAATAAGTTTCTAACACAGTAAATCCAAAAGCAAGCACTTGAGATTTTTTTTCATCCTCTTCCAGTTTTAATGACTTATTATGTCATGCCATTGACTCCCAAAATCTTTTTGTGAAGTAAGTTCCCCATATTGACGTGCTATTTAAAAAAAGAGTGTGGTCACAATTTTTTTGAACATTTCTTTAACCATGCAAAATATTCATTCCATCCCAATAGCCTCAAAGGTCTTAATGCATTTCAGTATCAACTCAGAAGTTTAAATCCCAAAGTCTTATCTAAATATCATCTAAATCAGATATGGGTGAGACTCAAGATGCCATTCATTATGAGGCAAATTCCCTTCTAGCTGTGAGCCATTGATTCAAACAAGTTATGTGCTTCCAAAATACAATACAGGCATAGGATAGACATTCCCATTCCAAAAAGGAGAAATATGAGAGACAGAAAAAAAAAGTAATAGGTCCCAAGTAAGTACAAAACCCAGCAGAGCAAACAGCATTAAATCTTAAGGCTTGAGGATCATCTTACTTGACTTCATGACCCACCTTCTGGACACACTAAGTCAGGAATTGGGCCTCCAAAGTTCCAGGTTGCCTTGCCCCCATGGCTTTGCTGGGTGCAGCCCATACAACAGCTCTCACAGGTTGAACTTTCATGCCTGAGACTCTGCCAGGTTAGAATTTCATGTTGGTGACTCTGCAGTCCTGGGGCATGGGGAGTGGTCCCGCTTTCATGGATTTACTGGGCGTCATCCTAATGGGGGCTCTTTGAGGTGGTCCTGCCCATGCGGCAGTTCTCTGCCTAAGCCCTGAGGCTCTCAAGGACATCTTCTAAAATCTAGGTGAAGTTGGCCATGCCCACACAGCTCTTGCACTCTGTGAACCTGAAGAATTAGCAACACATGGCTCCCACCAAGGTTTACTGTTTTTCCTCTCTGGAGGAGCAGCCTGGGCCACACCTAGGCTGGCTTCAACCACAGCTGGAGTGGCCAAAGAGTGCTGCACCTGAATATGGGGAGTGGAGAATTGACATTGTTCTGCCTCCAACGCCTGGGCATTCTGGGCCTTTGATGAGTGGGCAGACCCAAAGATCTCAGAAATGCCTTAAGAGTCATTCTTCCACTGTCTTGATGAATACCATCTGGTTTCTTTTTGTCCTTACTGATCATTTTATCAAATATTTGTTTTACCACATTCTTGATGTTCTGTCCCGAACATGTTTTCTCATGTTTTGCAGAATGAGAACTTTCTAATTCTTTAAGTTCTGCTTCCCTTTAAATCATTTTTCCCTCCTCACATTTTACTATAAACCATCAAGTGAAACCATGTAGCACCCTCAAAACTTTGGTTGGATATTTCTTCCACTAAATATTCTATTTCATTGCTCAGAAGTACCACCTTCAAAAAAACACTATGACACAAACACAATTTGGCCAAGTTCTTTGTCACTTTATGACAAGGATTGCCTTTCCTTCTGTTTCCAATAACTTGTTCCTTATTTCTGACTGAGGCTTCATCAGAATGGCTGACACCATCTATATTTCTACCAATATTCTGTTCACAAACTCTTAGGTGATTTCTAAGAAGGTTGAGGTGTTCTTGACAGCTCTTCTTTTTCACAAAAATTGTCTTTAATGTTCCATTCATGGCAATGTAGTCTAATTCTAGCATGCACTCAATATTCTTCCAACCTCTACCCATTACTCAGTCCCAAAGCTTCTTCCACATTTTTAGACATTTGTAACAGAAGCAGAAACTCCTGTTATCAATTTCAGTTTTTGTTTGGACTGCTATAAAAAATACCTTAGACTGGGTAATTGACAAACAACATAAATTTATTGGTCACAGTTCTGGAGGCTGGAAAATCCAAGGTTAGGGCACTAGCAGATTTGGCGTCTGGTGAGGGCTTGTTCCCTGCTAAATAGATGATGACTTCCAGCTGTGCCCTTATATAGCAGAAGGGACAAACAAGCTTCCTTTTAAAGACTTTTTCTTTAAAAGGGCACTAATCCCATTTATGAGGGTGGAGCCCTCATGACCTACTCATGTCCCAGAGGACTCACCTCTTATTACCATCACCTTGGGTGCTGGGATTCCACATACGAATTTTGAGGAGACACAAACATTTAGACAGTAGCATTTCTGCTCTTTGAGATTTATGATGGATATTAATATGTAAACCCTCAAAAAAGTCCTGCAGTGTATAAGCCCAATTAACTTTGTTTAACTTAATTTCTCCAACATTTATTTGACACAAGACACTTTTCTATCTTTAACACTTACTAATATCCCACTGAATACACTTTGATAAATTCTACCCTAGATTCAAAGGAAAGCGAGATCAAAATTTATGATTCCAAGAAAGAAGATGTTAGGGTGTGGTTGTACTTTGGGAAATTGGGTGTGGACAGTTCTGAGAAAACTGGGAATATCAAGTTATACAAATTTATGCACTATCTAAAATATACTAAGCAGGTAAAATGCTCAACTCAAAACTTGCAGATTAAAAGCTCTGAATGCTAATATTTTTCCTTGTTTATTTTAACTCTCAGCTTCTTGACTGTTTAAAATTGCTTTGAGTCATGATAAACAAACAATAGGCTGGTTTTCTCAGGATAACAAGTGTGTATGTTTCTAGGTGGTTTTTAGAGAAAAATGACAGATTGGTTCAATCTTAAAATCTGTATTGGCATTAGACAAATACTTATGATGTTTTTATACTTGTATTAGGAAGATTCTTTATAAAAATTGGAATTGAGATAAGCTAAATATTGAGATGTGTGAATGGAAGTGTCGGCAGTATTGCTGATGAGGCTTTCTAGAATGTAGAACAAAGAAATGTATTCTTAAAATAAAAATAAATGAGCATTGACTAGTAAAATATTGGGGCCAACCAGAAAGTGGTATTCTGAATTAAACTGATATTAAAGTATAAAATATTTAAATACACTTAATTACTACTAAAGTGAGAAGAGAGACATTATGTACAGTGGCTAAGAGTGTAGACATTGGAGCCAGCTTGTCTGGATTAAAAGACCCCGATTCTGTTATTACTAGTTTTAGGGGTTTGGGTAAAGTGGCAATATTTGTTTGCCACATTTTTTTCATATGTAAAATTGGGTAATAATAGTATCCACTTCATAGGGCTGTTTTGAAGATTAAACTAGTTAATATATGCACAACAGTTAGCAGTTCCTGGTTTATATTATACCCTGAGTGTTGCTATTATGATTATTATTACTTTGATTACTATTACAACTTCATCTGTGTATCCTGATGAAGTTATTTTAAAATTTAGTCTGATCTTTGACTCAGATAATTGTAAATTTCAAATAAGTAAAGATCAATCTGATGAAGTTTTGTTAAAATGGGTTATTAAATGGATCTCAAAAAGTCAATGGCATTTTCTTGTTTTCAACTAAAGTGTTTAATAATTTTATAAAGTTTAATTTTGAAAATCGTATTTTTTCAAAATTTCTCTTAAAATTCATAGTAGAATATGCAAAATCAGAACATCTTGTAGTCTTCATATAAAACTGTTCAGAGAAAGGAAAGTCAACATCCTGTGCATCTTAATTTGTATGGTAGCAAGCTGGTACTCTACATTAGATCATCTCAATTAATAAGATATGCATTGAAAATTAAAACACTCTGTTTTAATTTAAACGGGCCTACCTTTTGCAAAAGAAGCCTAGCCTATAATTCAGAAACCTGGCAAATAGGATAGGTAAAATCCAATTTTAAATTAGGATCAAATTTGAATATGAGAAATCTATCACCTAGCATCTGACTTATTTTATTTTCTCTTTTTTAATGACATTATACATCATTTATCAATTTATTATAAAAATGTCAATTATAATCTAACTGAATTAGAATAGCAAATGCAATTTTGATTAAGAAACTCAGGGAAGTGAGTCTTTGGTACAGTGTGGTGTTATTATTATTTACTACTAATAATATTTTAATGAAACACATATGTCAAATTGTTGCTAGCACTTTACCTACATAATCACATTTAATCTTACAAATATCTCTCTGAAATAAATATTGTACTAATTATACAAATCTGGAAATAGATCAAGCATACTGCCTGGCACATAGTTTTTTGTGGTCAATAAAATTAGCATTTTAAAGTCTGTGAGAAACACCACAGTAAAGAAAAACGTTTATCCCATGTTCTTCAAGTAGAACTCCTAAGTGTCACCTATTTGTATTTAATGGAAAACTCAGTGTCCCAAAGAGTCAAGCTTAGGAAATTCTGAGTTAAAATTGTCATCTTCCTGAGGAGAAAGGAAATTAATAGGGGTGCAGCAGAAAGTAGTAATAACAAGGGAAAGAAGAGGAGAGATGCAAGACACAGCATTTAAGATGATTCTACAAGATTAGATTAACGACGAAGCATGAAGAATATTAGAGGAAGACGAAGGATAAGTTATGTAAAAGTGTGAGCCTGAATTAAACGAATACTTCTTCAGTTTCGTTTGAGTATTTCTTTAAGATATATATGAAGGTCTATGTGGAAGGTTTTTATTCAGGCCTTCAGCATTTTGCAGGGAGGTGTCAACAAAATAATGGGACTGGAATTATTGAATTTACTGACTTACGGCTTAAAGAATATTCTTGCTGTCAGAGATAAATGTTTAGGCATATTGCATCTCGGCATTGCTGGTACTGGGTGGAAAGGGCTAAAAAAGACAAAAATAGTTTCCTGAGTACAAGAGTGCTTTTGAAACACCGTGCACATTTTCTTAGGAACATTTAGATTCTGGATGTGAAAGAATAAGTGGTTTAAAAACTATACAAGTTGATTCCACAGGATCTGTCATGAAATAAAGAAATTCTAGGCAAATGGAGCATATTTGGATATTTCAGCGAGTGTGGTGGGATGAAAGCATCCTAATGCAAGGACAACTGTTTTCTATATATTTCCTCAAATGTGATACTAATGGAACAAATTGTGAGATGTATGAAAGAGTTTGAATGAACTATAATAAATGTTTATTTGGGGTAACCTGAGGAATTTTTTATCAAAAGGAAATTATGGCAAACTCTTAAGGCTGAAGGAGAATCAAACTTTGGAATGATTTTATTGCAGCAACATTTTCTCAGAAAATCTAATTATAATAAATGTCCATGTATAGCAATATTTCCTAATAGAAAAAGATCAGTTGATCAAAGCATATAGAATGCATAGAAATAGAGCCAATTTTATAGCATTTTACTATTGTGTATTAAAGTTTTTATTTTATAAACATGAATAATCTGCTTCATAAACAAAAACTATTCCCTGCCCCCCATGGGAAAAAAAACAAACAAACAAACATAATTTCCTTAGATGTTGGGTCTGCCACCGGCTGACCCGAACAGCCCTTGCCTTGCTATCAGTCCCTCCCTTGGTGTCCCTTCTGGTCGGCAGGCAGATTGCCCAGATTCCTCTTTCCCCAGTCCCCATTGTGAGGAGACGGAGGAAGAGAGCCATGAAGAGAGGTGAGCACAGCCACCAGCCCCAACCAGCCCGTTAAAGGACAATCAGATGCAGCGGGGGTTCTGTCGAGCAGTTCCGTTTATTATCACACAAGCACTTGCTTTTAAAGGAAAATGGCGAAGGGAGGTTTTTACATCCTCCAATCAGCTTAAAGGTTATGAGAGCATGCATCCTGTCTCAATGCCTAGCTATTGCAATCACACAGTGTTCACGAGTGTGGAAGCGCCTATTTGGCCAATAAGGGCTAAGGCAAGATTCCCGCAGACACTCCCACCCTACTTCCTCCCAGCGCCTTCTTAGGCTGCCACGTTAATACGCCCCTGTGGGCCCATAATGGTGCCGTTTGTAATGTCACTTAAGGTGGCATTAGTTTTTAAGGCCTGACACTCAGATTTAAAGATAAACACCAGAGATGTGAAACTAGCCCATTCTTTTTAATGCTAGTGGCTAACATTTACTGTTTATTGTTATTTCTCAAGCCTTCACATTCGGAAGTAGTGCACTGTCCTTGGGAATGGAAGCAAATAAAGGTTTAAAAAGAAAAAAAAGTCTGAACGCAATCTCAACAAAATAAAATGCTTTGTTCTCTTCTCTTACGAACATCAAAGAATCAACTGCTGTTTAATATGATACAGTATGGAAAGGAAACCTGGCATCATCCATCAGCTGGAGCCAAATATCTTTTTATATTATGCAGGGGCAAGAAGTCAGTGGAGATGATCTCAAACACAGCATGTTTGCTTGCATTCATCTTTCTTTTATGTTAGGAATTAAATGTAGAATTACCTCTCATCAACCATTCCACTCAATAGTCATCCTTCACCAATGGGTGAGCACTGTTTATAGTTGAAGAAAAGTATCTAGAGGATTTTTTGTTGGGGAAGAGTCATTTCAAGAATCACATTTTTATGGCTTTCTGAACACTCTCACTTAAAGATAAAGCTAAAGATGTGGTAGTAAAGAGGCTTTCACAAGTATGCTAATCTTAAAGTAAAATGCTGGCGAAAACAATTGGGGGTCCTTGGAATTTAAGCTTAAAAAGTATATATAACTCAAAAATCATTTTGTGAACGTGTCTTCTTAATTTTCAAAAATAAGGACGTTTTCTAAGTATATAAGCCAGTTATATTAACCACTCTTTTATTATTTAACTCTTACTGTTATGTGATTATTTAGCCCTAAATAATAGAGTCACGAAGGAATACACAGTGCAGTCAAGCATTGGTTGTAACAAAGCTTTATTTATGTAGAGAAGAGACAAAGCAAGGTTAGTTCCAATAGTGTTTGTTGCTTTCTTATGGCTAGTTGGTCACCCTGGCAGCTGGTACAGGGCAATTGCCTTGTGTACACCCCTCTCATGCTGCAGGAGAAGGGCTCCAACCTCTCCGCTGTAGAGTATGAAATACTGAAAGCTTGAGATCTGCCTGAGGGCCATTGACATATATGCTTAAGCAGAATAAAGGAATGCTCATCAAGTCAAACAGGGAAATATGTAGCCATATAATGCAATAAGCCTGGAACAGGCAGTAAGGACACTTTATTTCTTGATAAGGAAACATTCCAGGCTCAAAGCATATTCTTATGTGACCAAGTGGGGGTTGAAAAGCATGAGACTGCCTATCCCAGCAATAACACCAGAGAAAATCTAGATGACCTTGAGTTTGGCAATGACTTTTTAGATACAACACCAGAGGCACAATCCATGAAATAATTCATAAGATGAACTTCATTATAATTAAAATTTTCTTCTGTATCAAAGACACTGTCAAAAGAATGAAAAGACAAGTCACAGATTGGGAGAAAATACTTGTGAAAGACATATCTGATAAACGATTATTATCCAAAATATATAAAGAACTCTTAAAGCTCAACAATGAGAAAACAAACAATCCATTTAAATAATAGGCAAAAAATCTAATGGATACTTTACCAAAGGAGATATACAGATGACAAATCAGCATAAGAAAAGATGCTTTACATCATATATCATCAGGGAAATGCAAATCAAAAAAATAAGTTACCACCACACACCTACTAGAATGTCCAAAATCCAGAACACTGACAACACCAAATGCTGGCAAGGATGTAGAGCAATAGAAACTCTCATTCACTGCTAGTGCAAATACAAAATGGTACAGCCACTTCAGAAGAAAGTTTGGTGGTTTTCTACAAAACTGAACGTACTCTTATCAGACAATTACCAGTAATCTTTCTCCGCAGTATTTACCCAAAGTAATTGTAAACCTATATCCACACAAAAGCCTCAACACAGATATTTATAGCAGTTTTATAATTGTTAAAACTTGAAAGCAATCAATATGTCCTTCAGTAGATGATTGGATAAATAAACTGGTACATTCAGGCAATGGGATATTATTCAGCTCTAAAAAAAAAATGAACTATCAAGCCATGAAAAGATGTGGAGGAAACTTATATACACATTACTAAGTAAAAGAATCCAATCTGAAAAGGCTGCATACTATATGATTCTATACTATACAACATTCTGGAAAAGGCAAAACTTAAAAGAGAGTAAAAAGATCAGTGATTGCCAAAAGTTAGAGATTGGGGAGGATGAGTAGGCAGAGTACAGAGGATTTTTAGGTCAGTGAAACTACTCTGTATGACACTATAAGGATGGGTACAGGTAATTCTAAATTTGTTAAAACCCATAGAAGGTATAATATCAAGGGTGAACTCTAATATAAACTATGGACTTTGGGTGATAATGATGTGTCAATATAGGTCCCTCATTTGTAACAAATGTATCATTCTTGTGGAAGATGTGGATAATGGGGAAGGCTATGCATGTGTGTGGGGGGAGATTGTATATGGGAACTCTGTGCTTTCTGCTCAATTTTGCTGTGAACCTAAAACTGTTCTAAAAATAAAGCCTATTTACAATATGAATGGGATCACATTATACGTATTTTTTCTACTTGTGTTTTTTAAAAAAATCACATTTCATGGATGTCTTTCCACATTAGTACATGCAGATTTACTTCAAGGCTGGATAATCGATTTAACCAATTGCCTATGGATGGACATTTTGATCAATCAGTATTTTATGCATAACGTCTTTATATACTGGCACATTGAAATGGCAGTGTGTTAGTACTAGAGACCACCTTTCTCCTAAAAGTGTATATTTTGCATTGACTATAAGCAGAAATGATTCAATTTTTGAAAGCAGCATGGCTGTGTTGGCAGTTGGGATTGGGTGTTTAGGATCTAATCACTGCTAAAAGAATGGTGCCATTCCTGCCATAAAAAGGAATGAAATTCTGTCATTTGCAACAACATGGATGAGCTTCGAGAAACTTACGTTGAGTGAAATAAGCAAAGCACAGAGAGGTAAATACCACATTTCCTCACTTATAAGTGGGAGCTAAGAGAGAAAGAAGGAAGGAAAGAAAGACCACAGTGGTGTGTTGGACTTGCAGAGGGAAAGAACATACCTAGGGATTCAAAGTGGAGTGGGGAGAAGGAAGGAAAGAAAGACCACAGTGGTGTGTTGGACTTGCAGAGGGAAAGAACATACCTAGGGATTCAAAGTGGAGTGGGGTAAAGGGGGCAGGGGCGGGAGGTTAGGGACAACTGGGTGGGGGACATGGGGTACAATCGCAATTTGTGGTAATGGGCATGCTGCCAGTATGGATCTGGCCTTCACATCTAGGGCACAAGGGGGGACAATCAGCTATGTATCTCATGAATATCCATAACCAAAAACAAGTTCTAAAACAATGAATTAATGACATGCTAATGCGGCCTCGGATAGCTTACGCATAAAAAGACTACTGTCACTTTTACACATGTATGTGTAAAAAGGTCAGTCACTTTTATTTGTAGAGGAAATGACCAAAATATGTCAATTTAGACAGCAAAATAAAAACAATGTTTTCGATAAATGTTCTAATATTTGTTTGGTGTCAATAAAATGTTTCAACATATACTTGAAGACCATGGCAAGTTATAACTGTGTTAATGATGACATTTACTGTTTAAATTTAGCAGCTGAAAATATTATTTTACTTTATAAGGAAGATAGAAAATAAGACATTTATAATGTGTATTACTTCCAGACTGCATTATTCATTGGAAACATATGACTACTCACAATTTTGTTATCACTGTTACAACTTTTTCCTTTATATTCATACCATGGTGATAAACTAAAGCTCTCATTTTCTGGGCACATTCTTCTCCACAGAACAGGAAAAACAGTAAATCTTTAATGAAAGTAACTTCAGAAGCTAAATGGCCTTCAGTTTTGAGGTGGTTATGTATACTCTGAAATAGTGAAAGTACTAAAAGAAGAATCTCCTTTGTTAGGTGACCATCATAAAGAGAAAGGAATGATGGATCCATTTGGGCACGAAGTAGTCCTTCCGCTGCGCTGGATATTCTGACAAATTCAAAACAGGTTCAAAACTTGGAATTTGGTGGTTTCATTTCCTAAAAGCAACACATGGAAAAAGTCTCTAATGTAAATCTTAAGCATGTGGTCACTAATGAGGATGATGTGTGTTAATCTCAGTCTATCCCATTGCACAAGGGACTAAGGGGACCACAGAAAACATCTGCACAGGCTTGATGATTATGTTTATCTTGCTTTGATTTCCAAGTCAAACTAAGGCTATTCAATGCACTCAAAACTTTATTTAATATTGTGGCTAGGTTAGTTGATCATGTTTCCCGTGATTGGAATAGTGCTCAATCAATGAATAATGGTTTCCTAATTGAAAAGCACACACCCTAGACCGGGAGCCAGAGGCTAGTGGGGTCTGGCATAGGGATCTCTAGGACACATTAATTATTTTTTCAGACTTCAGTTTTCACATATTTGCAACAGGAATGATGATTTATACATTAGTAACATATTAATATTGATTATTTTAATATTCCAAATAGCTCATTAAGAGAGAATGTAAAATGTCTGACATCAGGTAGATGAAATATTCAGGGGGAGGATTCTAAAGAACCCTTTCTAACATCTTTTTTCATACTGTATTGATTGCTCTATGTCTCTGCTCTGTATACCCCAAATCTTACCTACAGGTATTTCTTCACTTTTTGTTGATTAGTTTATTCATGTCTTGCCTATTTATGCATGCCCAATTTTACATGTCTTGACTAGTCAGAGGTAAGACTTCAGGGCACTTTGACAATGAGGACATAGAGTACAATCAGGAATACATAACATAAGGAGGAAGACAGAAACCAAAAAGTAGTTGGGGTTGGGTGGGAGGGGGGGTGGTGTTTGTAAAATCAAGATCTAAAACTTCTAAATGAGGAAGCCATAAGGCTTTGGCTCTGTGCTCTAGAGGCCAGGGCAAAGACGGAAATGTCATGGGTGCCAGAGCTCTTTACTGTTAGCAGTACAAATGACGTTATTATTTTTCTCTGAATGCACTTACATGTAGTTCTCATTTCTTAGAGAAATTTGTCATGAGTCTGTATAAGGGGCATTAATTAATGCAATGAATGATAGATTAATTGGTGTATTAAAAACATAAGACAGCTTCTGGCATGTCCTGTCCTTTTCTCTTGCTTAGTCTGAGCTAGTTCTGTATTTTTCCTTAATACCCCAAAGGTTAGAGTCACCCCAAACTTTCTTATTTACTCCAGGCTGACCTTAAACTTTATCGGGTTGCTTTTACACCTATTACACACATAGAACTGCAAAATATTTGTTTGCATTTGCACTAAATTCCTGTTTTCTGAAAGGAGTTAAAAATGCATAGTGTGTAACTGCTCATATATTTAGCTAAGTTATAGGACACTGGTATTTGGTTACATACAAATGAAAATAATTTTGCTATTGTCATTTTATTTTTCTTCTCAGCCAATCATAGAATTAAATTAGAGAAAATGAGTCTTTGGAGAAAATGCACATTATGAAAATAGGTTAATGGATATGAAGGAAAATATTCACAAAACTGTAGAATATCCTGACATATTAACTTTATAAAAATGTCTCACCTAAGTTATCCACTGCAAAAATGACAATTTCAATGACCTTTGAAAAATATAATTATTATCAGACCTTCACATATTTGTATTCATTTCTTAAAATTTTGGTGAATTTTCTGCCAGCAGACCACCTAGTTAGCTTCTAGAATTACATGTATTTCTTCATATTTTAGTAACTTCCCCCAAAAAAGTATAGTATATAGAATTTGTGTATGCTATTACAATGAGAAAGCAAAATTCGCTGGATATATTTATCAAGAAACTTTTTTTTTTTTTTCTCTTACTGTTTCTTTAAATCTTCTCTGTGGCCTTGGTGCTTTCTCTGCTCCAGATTCCAACTCTGGTAGGATTTTTCTGATCATTCTTAGGTAACACAAACAGTTTTCTGATCACTTCAATTAAAACCAAACCAACCAACCAAAAATGTCTTAGTTTAGAAATGAAAATATACTGCTCAATATAAGAGCCATTACGTGAATTCTTTTTTTAAGTCATTTTTCCTTCCTCCAAGTTCTGCTGTGCTCCAGGAGGAAGCCTGAAGTTGGGGAAGGCAGAAGTGGCAGCTCTCCCCACCTGCAGCTTCTATTCTTTTTCTTTTCTCATGCCAACCGTATTTCTGACCCTTCCAGAGCTGGAGTACAGGGAATGACGTGAAGTAAAGGAAGCATAAAAATTCTTACTTGACTTTTACTGTTTTGGTGATTAGATATTTATGCTTTATGTGTCTGGCATTCATTTATAGCTGATTTTTTGTCTCATGGGTACTTCTGGGGTTCTTCTGAGTTTCCCCTTCCCCTCCACTAGGCTTCTCCTACATGCTGTCCACTCGACAAGGTAAAGCATCTGTCTGCCCCAGTATTCCACTCTTAGAACCTTGGGCAACCTACATTACATTCAGCTTCTCCTTTCGGAACCTTTCTTATGAGTAGACCACATGCAGAAAATTTTCAAGCATACTTTGCCTGGACAAACTGGAGTTCAGTTCACCATGTTCACTGCCTCATCTCTCCATTATGTCTTCAAAACGGTTAGCCTTCCGTTTCTTGTACTTTTGATTTTCCGCCAAAGTGTCAATTATCAGTTGATCGTGTCTTGTAAGCTGCTAGGAACACATGAATTTCTAGGCTTGTGAAGAAGGAAAACCACTGTCAGTTCTCTTGGAATTTTCACCAGTATCTCCTTGAATCCCTTCTCACTGGACTCTATCCTTTCATCATAACCTCCAAATGTGCATAGGTATTTCATAGTCTTAAACATTTTTTATGTCTACAGAGAACCCCCAAGCTACCCATCCTATTTCTTCTTTCACTTGCCATCACTTTATCTGTTATTGGGGGTAAAAGTCTTACCACAGTACTTGACACCTAGGACACTTCCTCTTTTGTTGACCCTTATTTTTAGATTTTACAGGCTGAAGTAAAACAGGTTATTCTAAAGATTAGTCTGAGCCAAAATAATTAGGAAATTAAATCATTCGTTGGCTGAATTTTTGCATATTCATAAATGGATTTTTAAAAATCTGTATCCCCTGTGCCTGCAACATTAATATAACTAAATTTCACTGACTGAAAAAAAATTCTTAGTAGGCCATTCCTCAAGTGAAGTAAATAGAGATCATTGACTCCAATAAATATTGTGTTTTCAATATTATCTGTGTTTTGTCACATGATATTCATTGACTAATACTTCTTTTTCTTCTCCTTTAATCTAGAACAGAGGTTCTCAATATTTGGTTTAGTATAACACACATAATGGATGCTCTAAAAACCTATGACACACTCCCATGGGTGTTCCCAAGGTCATATGCGAGTCCTGTGTATACCATATCATTTTAGGGTTCTACTTGCTTGGGCATAGTATCCCCTTGACACCCATTCTTCTTACTTAACTACTGAAACCGAGGTCAAGCATCATATCAATTCTATGTGCATTTATTGAGTGCCTGCTATGTGCCAGGAATTTTGTTAAATATGCAAAGGTAAATTTTAAATTCCATCAAGATAAAGTAGGAGTGAAGAAATGCTGATTCAGCAATTACCTAATAAATAGCTTTCAGTGGAATAAAAATCTGATATCATATTATTGAATATGCCAGAGAAGAACCATTTGGTAAGATTTTTAGCAAATAAGTGAACATCGACATGTTGACACCTTATCTGTTCAAAATTATTGTAACAGAAGAGACTGTGAAAACTTGCTTCTGATGATGGCTACAGAATGCTTTAAGGGGTGGAATAAAGGCACTATTATCACATTTGTAACATTTTGCATTTTTGCTATTAGCATGAAGAAGTTGAACAAATAAAGATATAATTCCACCATTTTATCTCATGGTGCAGATTTCTGAGCATGTGAAGGAACCCAGACTAAGGGAATCTCAGTTCTTCCTCCTTGTTCCAGAATGTACACGCGGGTAAGTAGAGCTTATTTCTGAAGTGAGCAATATGAGGTGGGAAGTGATATGCTCAGGAAGCAAATTAGTGATTAAATTTTATAGAGCTGGAAACTTCTGGTAAGAAGCAGGTTGAAATAATCAGATTTCCTTTTAAATTTCCCTGAGATATCTGAGCAACTGAGAAAAAATCAGTTGCCTCTAAACCAAGATATAACGTATTCCTTTGATTTATACTCCTATCCCCCTTCCTGGCCCGTGGGCTCACAGTACTTTAAGCAGCCCACAAAAATGAATGTCCCCTCTACCAGATAGTTTCCACGTCAATGTGCCACATCAGGATCCGAGCATGGAACTCATTCTACTTGCATACAAGTGATGCATGATTGAGTTAGCTATGAACAAATTTGTAAACCTTTCTTAATATTATTACTAACAGCACTAATATACATCTTGGCTTTTAACATTGCAGCTAATAATAGTAACAAAAATAATTACAGCTAATATTTATTCTGTATTTGGAATGCTCTAGGCATGGTTCTGTTTTTATATAGTAGCATATTTAACATTCACAACAATCTAGTTGACAGGCACTATTAGGGCTCCCATTTTACAAAGAGGTTGATACATGAAGAATTTAAGTGACTTGCCCAAGGTCTGACAGCTAGAATTTTGACTCTAGAGTCTACGCCCTTGACTAATTTGTTACCTCTTGGGTGAGCTAATGATAACAATCCAATAGCCTTTCAATGTCTGAGCATGTGTGCACGGCAAGGTGCTGTCAGCTGTCATCAAGTCTTCTTTGCTAACCAGGCTACTTCTCAAATGTACACTTTTGGAAGTTTTTCTGTAGTCCTCTCATTCATTCCCTCACCATAATATTAAGGTTTGTGAAAATGTTCTCATTTCTTGATATATCATTCCTGTCCCATGGACCTCTTCATCTACCCTGCTATATAACTCAAATCTATGGAAAGAAAAAAACAAAAAACAAAAAAATCTCTGTGAAGGCTTCCCTCATTCCTGTGATCGGCTCAGGTCCTTCTGCTAAAAATTCATATATCCGTGTGGATTTCTTCTTAATTTTCATCATAACAATTACTGTTATAAGGGATTCTTTAATGCCTGTATCATCCTCTATATTGGATGTTCTCTAAGAGAAGGAATTGTGTCTGTCTTGTGTACTGGTGTATTTCAAGCATGTATTGGATACGTAGAGCATGGTAAGGACTAAGTACTGCTGCTCAAATTAAATCTCTTCTTCCTATTTTTTTCATATAGGAACCCATTACATCAGCCCATTTTACTCCCACTCCCCTTTGTCACTAAGATCTGCTTGACACTATGTTCTAATTTTCCTGTACTTCTGGTCAATCTAATAGCATCATTCATAAATTTCATTTGATTCATCAAATGCTTAGTCTATAAAAAAAGAACAAAAATCCTAATAAGAGGTGTACTGTTATAAATCCTCAGGTGTATCTTATATCCGTGTTTGGAGAGTTTAGGAAATGGACTAACACTAGATCTCCACAGCTGTGCTGTGATGTGTATAAGCAATCTGCAAAATTCTCTCAATAGTTTTCTGCAAAAACATCAGGAAAAAGAAAGTAAAATTAGATCTTGCAACCTACCTTAACCTATGATTGCTTTCTCTAAAATAGCTTCTTACTAGACTACTTCTTCCTTCCTCAGGAAATTGAAATGGTGCACAAAGCATACTTTTTTTTTTTTTTCTTACATTACTTAAGCACAGGTTTCCACCTTGGCAGGATGAAACAGATTGTTTGCAAAAACAAGAGAGAAATCAGTGTTTTCTCAAACATAACTTCAGTCTAAAAGTACATATTGGCTATTTTATTTGCAGCTCGCACCTACCAGTCTTTCTTGTTTGCCAAGCCCCTTTGTGCATTTATGATACAGGTGACAAAAGTTCTGGGTGAGTGAAGGACAAGAACTCATGCTGCCAATGTTTCCTGCTATTGCAGGGTGTATAAATTCCACACTATCTTTAACATTATCAATCAGCCCCACAAGGAACAAGACAGTTTCTCAGCAAGTGGGAGCCACAGGCCCTTCATTTGATCTCCCTTCTCCCACAAAAGCCCTAAGGGTGGGGTGGTGAAGGTACTTGGGCAGGTCCTAGATAATCTTTCAATTCTTAACAGATCCAGGGTTCCAGGGACCTGCCTGCGTCTGAATTAGGTGTCTACAGTTGTTGAATAATGAATTATCATTTGAGCATCATAAAAACACTGTGAGTGTGGCATGGCGAGGTTATTGACTGCCCATTACACAGGAGGAAACAGAGGCAAAGGGAATGGCCGGACCCAACCTTTTCTTACCTTTTCAGCAAATGAAGTTCTCAGCCACTTCCAAAGGGGACTGAATTATTTTGACATGACTGTCAACTTTCTGCTTTTCCACCTGAGAACATCCCTGTATAGTCATTTATCCTTTCTTTTCTACCTCACAGAAATAAGACTTCATTTTCTGTACCAAGAATGACCCCTGCACTTGAGCTTGATTTTTCTATTTTTGGCTATCTTGCCTTAGAGTGAAGACCTCTGACCAAGTCCAAATCTTCTGTTTTGTAAACTATAAAATTCTATTATTTTATTTTACTCTTTTGATTTCTTCGTGACAACGTATTTCTGACAAATCTATTGGTGAACGTTCTTTCATGAACCTTTATCAATGCCAAATTTTGATCAGTTCATACACATTACTGGACACGTATGCAAGACAACAATTTAGTGTGCTTTCAAAAAAGCTTTATAATGGGGTAAGAGATGTCAAGAACGGGGTATTGTCTTTGCCAGGCTCTTGATTTTATTTGCTGGATCTGTTTCTTTTTAGAAGTGTGTCATTGAGAACATATATTTGTTTTATTTCATATGTCAATCAAATTTTTGAATCTTTGCTGAAGCATGTGCTTGTGCCTTGCAGATGATCCAGAGTGTAGTATGCTTCTGTCTATGACCCTCTACCATGTTTGCCTCAAAATTAAGTAATCTCTGGGCCGGCCCGGTGGCGCACTGGATGGTGCGCCGCTTGGGAAGCGCGGCAGCGCTCCCGCCCGAGGGGTCGGAG
>NW_007734071.1:56206-78741 GCF_000696425.1 Galeopterus variegatus | reverse complement strand
AAGGAACGGGAAAAAAAAAAAAAAAAAAAAAAAAAAAAAAAAAAAAAAAAATTAAGTAATCTCTCCATTAATGTATCCTAGGAAAGAGGGAGCATTTCCCTACTATCAGACTACTTGGTAGTAACCAAGGAATAGTGACAGTTTCTCTTCCCTCTCTCTCCTCTAAAATGTGTTTATAAAACTCGGCTATCTGATTCAGGGTAGGGAAGTATATTCTTTTTGCCATGTCATGGGAGCTGATTGAATAGATAGAAAAAGTGCTTGGAGGATGGAATAATGGAAATATTTCCTTATGTTTATATAATAATGTTCATGGCAATAACTATCACTTCCTTCCTTTTTAAAACATAGTATGTCAAATAAGAATATGGTAATAATTAAATATACACAGTAGCTTCTGCTGATCCTTATTTCCCTTCTGGTTTTTGAATCCCTATTTCATATATTCAATGAATATTTATTGAGAGCCTTCTATGTGTCAGGCACTGTACTCTGGGCTGGGCTGAGCAGTTAACGAAATTGACACAAAACCCTGCCCTCATGGAATTGACCTTGCAGAGGAGGGCAGTGTAGATAAATAAAATAAATAGGTGAAATATAGTAATTTATTTTGCTTTCTTCTTATTACTATTTTGGCAGCTGACCTGTATGGGGATCTGAACACTTGACCTTGGTCTTACAGGAGGTGCCCTAACCAACTGAGCCAACCAGCCAGGCTAAAATATAGTAACTTAAATGCTAATATGTTCTATGGTTAAAAATAAATCAGAGGAAGGTACAGATCATGATGAAGGATGGTGTTTGCAAATTTAAATGAGTTGTTAGTGAAGGCCTCACCAGTAAGGTGTTATTTCATCACAATCATGAAAAGGTGAGTGTAACGAACCAACATATTTTAGCTGTGTACTCTTAAATGATTTATTACCTTCACTGAGGCACAATTTCTTCATTTGTGATTAGAGAATAATAGCTACCTGGCAGATTTTTTTTTAGCATTAAATGAGATGATGTTAGTACAGTACCTGTCACACATTAGATGATCAATAAATGGTAGCTTTATTAAGAATGAGTCGCCTTCAATAGTAGTCATCTGAGATCAGGTGTTTCCTAAAATGAATTCATGTGAGTTATGGTTTTCTTTATTGTGCTTTTGATATTTAAATAACATTTCAGTTAACATTTTCTCCTGACTTCTGATTTTTAAAACTGCTAAGTTGTTAAGAAGCATTAAAAATGTTATCCCCAATAGTCAGTTACTAGGTAATGGGACTTAATGAGTGGATTAGACTTGCTAAGAAACAATGGAGGAAAAAAAAAAGTCAATAGAAAGCTTTTTAAAAAAAAGAGTTTTCACGAGATAGAAAATCTGAAACACAAACATGGCTTCAAAAGTGATTGAAAGGGCCGGCCTGGTGGTGCACTGGAGAGTGCGCCGCTTGGGATCTCGGCGGCACTCCCGCCAAGGGTTCGGATCCCATGTGGAGACCGGTTCCCGCTCACTGGCTGAGCGCGGTGCGGATGCAACACCGAGGGTTGCGATCCCGTTGCCGGTCCCCGGTACGGGCGCGACACCGAGGGTTGCGATCCCATTACCGGTCATTATAAAAAAGACAAAAAGGAAAAAAAAAGTGACTGAAACATGACCTATCTATAAATATATGTTTGCAAAATCAATTTAGGATAGTAAAATAAAAACATAGTTTTTTGTTCTAAATTCCAAAGTTATTTTGCAGTGCCAACAGGAAAAAGAAAGTAAAACATTACAAGAAACAAACTAGCCAAAAATAATTATGACTAGAAAATAAGGCAAAGAGAAATATTTGCCTATCTGAAAACTGATATATTAAGAAGTAATAATGCATTCATGTTCAAGGGAGTAAATAATCAGTTTAGGGAGCCAGAATTTCCGTGGATAATTTTCTCAGTGATTTAGATGTGGGATTTTTTTCCTGAAGTCTTTCAAAATTTTAACTATAACTAAATGCTAAGCATTTGTCTTAGTTAGTAACATGCCCTGAAAGTATGACATGCCCTTTCATTAATGAAGGTGGAGGGGGCTGGTCACAAGACAGTGAAACTTATGGACTCAGATGATCGTAGGTCTAGGAGACCATGTGGAATAGTGAGAAAAGCGTGAGCTCTGGAGCCAGGTGTGTAGAGCCATGGCTCTGCCTTGCAATGTATTTGACCTCACCTCTTTGTGTTCGATTTCATTTTTGTTTTTTAATCTCTAAAACTGAGTTAGTAATATTAGGTTCAGCAATATTAAATTTGCATCTTTATGTGTGAAAAAATGATTATCAGCATTTGTTTGAGCCTAATAGTACCTTCATTTGTTTCATTTGTTTGAGCCTAATAGTACCTTCCCTAAGAGCAGGTTACTAAGGGATTAAATGAGTTAATTGACATGAAGTGATTAAAATAGTGTCTGAAAGACCATTTCTACATAAGTATTACTGCTATTAATATTAACTAGGTCACCTGGTGAAAAAAAAGTCTATGGCTGGCTTGTAAGGCTTTATTGCTCTGGCTGATAATTCACCATGAAGCCTTCAGGTCAGCCCCACAGTTTGGGGGAAGGGAAGCATCAGTGGAGGTAGTTCCACCATAGCTATACAGATGACTCCTGTTCAATCAGATTGATCCCATTTTTCACTCAGTCTCTTTTTTGTCAGAATGGTATGACTGTGGATTAATGCACCATAGAAATAATTTACTATATGTTAGCTTTGGAGCCATCAATGAAATAGTGCAGTTTTCCAGCAGTTGTACCTAGCAGGAAAATTAACTTCTAGATCTGGTTCACTATGTTTATGCAATTTGCCCATTCCAACCTTCTTGAAATGGTTTTAGCTTCCAGGTCATCAGCATCTTTTCTATTTCCTCCTACCACAATGAACATTGCTTCTCAGTCTCATCTGTTAACTCCAAGTCCTCGTCCAGACTTCTAAATGATGAAGATATCAAGACAGTTCTTGAACTTATGCTTTCCTCTGTCTACATGTAATCCTAGGTGACTTCATCAACCTCACGTTTGAAATTATGTCCGTAAATTTATGTCTTCACATAAGTTCTCACCCGACTTCTCTACTGAATTCGGACTGTCACATACAACTGTCTACTGTACATCTCCACTTAGATGACTGTCTACTGAAATTTCCAATTCCTTTTTAAACCTCCTCTATCTCATTAAATGCCAACTCCATTTTTCCAAGTGCTTAGTCAAAAAGAATCAGTGCTAGTCTTCACTTTGCTTTTTCTCACGCACCACATAATCAATCCAGCAGCAACTCTGACCACCTATGTATTCAAAATATATGGAGATTGTGACCATTTCTCTTTAACTACATCACTGACACCTTTGTCTAAATCATTACCATTGAAAGTATGTGGTAGCCACCTAACTGCTTTTTCTTGTTCTATTCTCCTTCCACAAAGCAGAAAAAGTGATCCTTCTAAAACATAAAATAGCTCATAACACATCTTTACTTTAGAGTCTCCAATGGCTTCACATCTCATTCAGAGCAAAATCCAAAGTCCTTACCGTGTTCTCATGGTAACTCATAATATTTGGGCTCCTGTTGACCTCTCTGATCTTATGTCCCTTCACTGTCCCCCTTGCTCTAGCCATTCCTCAAATATGCCTAAAAATTTCCTTTCTCAAAGCTTTTAATTACACTTAATTTCATCTGGACTGCTTTTCCTTTAGGTATTTGCAAGGATTAATCTATCAGTAAATTCAGTTCTCTTATCTTATCTGGCAAGATAATAGAGAGACTTATCTGACAAGATAAAGAGACTTCATCCACCCCATGAAAGATAGTAACTCCTGTAGACACTCCATATCCTTATTATCTGGCTTTATTTTTCTTCATAGCACTTATCACTATCTGAAATATTATACTGTGTATTCACATTTCTTTTAACCACTTACACATAACTTATTTATATGTTTTAATATATTACATGTATATATAGTACACACATGCATGCACACATAAAAACCACCAGAAGCTAAAAGAGGGGCATGGGATAGATTCCTTTTCATATCCGCCTGAAGGAACCAACAGTGACAACAGTTGGTTATTATATTTCTGTCCTCCAGGACTGTGAGAAAATAAGTTTCTGTTGTTTAAGTCACTCACTTTGTGTTACTTTATTAAGGCAGACCTGGAAAACTGATATAATGCCTTTTGTCATGATGTGGAAGTTTCCTTCCGTTCCTAGTTTCTGAGTCATTTTATCGTGAAAGGGTGTTAGTTTTCATCAAATGCCTTTTCTGCATCAATTGAGATGATCATGTGTTTTTTTTCTTTGTTATATTACATGAATTAAGTTTCTTATGTTGAACTGCCCATGCATTTACTGGGATCAATTCCTCTTGGTTTTGGTGTATAAATCTTTTAGTATGCTGTTGGATTAGATTTGCTAGTATTTTGTCTAAGATTTTTGCATCTGTATTCATGAAGGATATTTTCTGTAATTTCTATAATTTTCTTCTCTTATGATGTCTTTATCTGGCTTTAGTATCAGGATAATGTTGGCCTCATAGAATGAGTTAGGAAGAGTTCCTTCTATTTTTTGGAAGTGTTTGAGAAGGATTGTTAATTGTACTTTAATTGTTTGGTAGAATTGATCAGCATAGCCATCTGGATCTAGACTATTCCTTGTTGGGAAGGTATTCATTGTTGATTCAATCTTTTCTTGATATAGGTCTTTTGAGATTTACTATTTCTTCTTAAACAGTTTAGGTAATTTGTGTGTTTCTAGGAATTTGTCCATTACATTCAGGTTATCTATTTTTTGGTGAACAATTTTTCATAGTGTTCTTTTATAATCCCTTTTATTTCTGTAAGGTTGGTAGAAATGTCCCCACTTTCATTTCTGATTTTATTTGTTTCCATTGTCCCTCTTTTTTTCTTTGTCAGTCGATCCAAACGTTTGTCAATTTTGTTGATCTTTTCAAAAGACCATCTTTTTTTTTTTTTCATTCTGTTGTTTATTCTGTTTCTTATTTTATTTATCTCCACCTTAATTTTTAGTTTTTTCTTTCTTCTGTTAGTTTTGGGTTTATTTTTTATTTCTTTCTCTAGTCTTCAAGATATAAAATTAGTTTATTAATTTTAGATCTTTATTCTTTTTTAATATAGGCCTCTGCAGCTATAAATTTTCCTTTGAGTACTGCCTTTCCTGCATCATATATTTTGATATATTGTGTTTCATTCATCTTTAAGTATGTTCTAATTGCCCTTGTGATTTATTTTTTAACACATTGATTATTTGAGTGTGTTATTTAAATTCCACATACTTGTGAATTTTCCAATTTTCCTTCTGCTGTTCATTTTTAGTTTTATTTCACTGTGGTCAGAGAACATGCTTTGTATGATTCCAATCTCTTTAAATTGTTTTGTGGCCTAACATGGTTTATCTTGGAGAATACTCCATGTGCACATCCAGGGCATGCATATTCTGCTGTTGTTGGGTAGTTTTGCTTCATTTGTCAGAGTTCTATTATAGGTCATTAAATGGTTTATTCAAAAAAGATGAGTTCAAAATTTTTGAATCCTTATAAGTGTGAAATTTTCTTTCATTTGCCTTCTCCTATGAACAACCATATAGAATGTATTTACTTTTAGAACTCTTCAGATATTGTTCTATTATCTTTTAGTTTGAGAATTTGCAGATAAGTTTGATTTGTTCACTCATTTATCACCCTTTTTTTATGAACCTGTTTATTCTAGGCATTGTTCTAAGTGCTAGGGATACATCAGTGAACAAAATAGAAAAATTTCCTGATTTTAAATATCTTTCAGTGTGATATAGTGAGGCAGATAATAACTGAATCAACAGATAAATAACAATTTCAGATAGTGATATGCCATGTGGAAAATAATATACGGTGGTGGGATAGAGTGACTCAATCAGTGTGTGCATGTGTATGTATTTGTATGTGTGAGTAATTTTCTATTACTCACTAAAATTTAGGTCTATACAAGTCTATATGGAATCATTGACAGTTGAATCACTCAAAATCCATTTAATTTACTGGAAGCATAAAAAGTGAGAATTATTTTTTTGTATATTCTTATATATATATATATATTTTTTTTTTCCTTTTTGTCTTTTTTCGTGACTGGTAATGGGATTGCAACCCTCAGTGTTGCGCCCGCACCACGCTCAACCAGTGAGCAAACTGGTCTCTATATGGGATCTGAACCCTCAGCGAGAGCGCCGCCGTGCTCCCAGGTGCCGCACTACCGAATGCGCCACCGGGCCGGCCCGATATTCTTATATATTTAATAAAAAAGCTTTGATCACATTTCTCTTCAACGTCCTGGTATCTTTAAGTGTATTAACAGAAAAGATGAAAAGTTGGTTAATTGTGGAGTAGATTTTAAAGAATTAGTTTTCTGGTTCTCTACTTATTTATGTAAAGTGAGAACAAGAAGTATGTAAATTTATGGCATTTTAATCAGTAATGAATAACAATGTGTATAACAATATATTCAGTATTCATAATGATGCTAGGAATTTAAATATAACATTTTGATAATTATCCCTAGAAATATTCATTATTTATATATAATAAAAAATAATAATAGAATATATTCATTAAACTTTGAAAAGGAAAAATGTCTATTTGTTATCTCTTCATGAATTCAGTCGATTAAGGGCCTTTGTAAATTAATGTTTATTGTTTCACACTTTGTTTTCTATTAGTCTGACCCCCTTCACTGAAAATGAGTGTACATTATATTTTCCTCTTGTAAAAAATTTTTACCAGTGGCAAAAGTAGAAATAAATTTACAGCAGGGAGAAGTGGGATAATATTTGAGAAAATGGTAATGGCACTTAATAGCATAGTTCTTCTTATGTATACTGGAGGATATATTCCTTCTACATAGAACTAAAGATCTATTCCAAAAAGCCCCCTATAATTAATATCATTTTTTCTTCGGACTCACTGTTTAAAATACCTTTTTATGTATAGTTTAGAACCTGGAGTGTTGTGTCTTTATTTTTTTTGTTTTGTTCTTATTTTACTACCCAGATATTTTTTCCATTGTGTTTTTCTACCATCTAATCAATCTCAGGTAACAACTGGATAATTGCTTAGTATATCTTGAAATACAACCTCATCTATGAACAAACCATTTTTTGCTACCATTGTTTAGAGTTTTATATATGTATTTGGACATGTTAAAGGCAATCCTGAATAATGGAGTTGGATGCCAAGACATGTTCCAAAAAAAGATCAAAACACGACAAAATATTATAATTTTAGAAAAGTAATATCATCAATTATTAGAAAATTTGATACGTTAAATATTCTTCTGAAATGTTGCTTTTAAGCTTTTAGAATCACTGGGCCCATTGCCTTTGATGAGCTGCACTAAGTCAATTGTTACCAGGGACCTCAAACTTTCCTCCTGCTTCCTCTGAATTTCAGAATTACAGGTTTTAGTTTCTCCATGTATCCATGCATCCATTCATACAATATTCCAACAGTTATTTATTAAGTTTCTTATAATTTCCATGCACTGTTGTAGGTTCTGAGCTTAAAATAAAAAACAAGAATGTTGTGTACACTGGCCTCAAGGAAATTACATTCTCTTGGGGGAGAGAATCAAAAAATATTTTAATCACTAAGTCAATATGAAAATTATTTTAGATGGTAATGGATAGTAAGAAGGAAAGAAATAAGATGCTGTGACAAACACTTTTGCTCAAGCTGGTGTTAATAAATTTAGTAAAATGAGGTCTTAGCAGCTGTTTCATATACAAACAGTGTTATACTTTTTCCAAACTTCAAAACAATTATCATTAGAGAAAATATAAGCCATCTTTTATGTAAACCTTATGCATCAACATAAATTGCATATAATTCTCATTAGGATAACAGAAATATAATTATAATTATTCAGTGAACTGAATGAATTGATCAAAATAGCTTCTATTTAACACATACAGCATATAATTTAATATTGTAGGAAACATCTTTCATAGATCACAAAATATAGATGTAAATACAGCTCCATTAAAAATCCTCACTAATCATAAACTATAGAATTGAAATATTACATAGTTTTGTTGCATAACCATTTAAATTATTCAAAAGGTCCTTATAACTTAAATAAAAACATCCCTATGCATAATCTATTTATTAAAAATCTACTGGTATTTCATTGCTCATCTCATTATAATATCTAAGAGGTATATAATAATTTCTATGTCTCAAGAACTCTTATAACTACTTTATATATATTAGTTCATGTAATTCTCAGAATGCCCTACAAGCAGCTTCTACTATTATACTTATTTTATTTTTAAATTTTGTATTAATTAATTTTTAAAATTGACACATGAAAACTGTATATATTTATGGTATATAGTGTGATGGTTTGATATAATTATACACTGTGGAATGATTAAATAAAGCTAATTAACATATCCATCACTTCTCATACTTATTTGTGGTGAAAACCTTTAAAATCTACTGTCTTAGCAATTTTCAAGTGTTCATTATTATTAACTATAGTCATCATGCTGTACAATAGATCTACAGAACTTATTCCTCTTGTCTAACTTTGTACCCTTTGGAAGTATCTCTCCCCCACCCCTCCCTCAACCAACCCCTGGTAACCACCATTCTACTCATTCTACTCTCTGTTTCTATGAGTTGGGCATTTTTAGATCCCACATATAATTGAGATCATGCAGTATTTGTCTTTCTGTGCCTGGCTCATTTCACTTAGCATAGTGTCCTCTATGCTCATCCCTTTTGTCACAAATGACACAATTTCCTTTTTTTTTTTTTTTCCTTTTTGTCTTTTTTCATGACCGGCAACAGGATCGCAACCCTCGGTGTTGTGCCTGCACCTCACTCAGCCAGTGAGCAGCTGGTCTGTATGCGGGATCTGAACCCTCGGCGGGAGCCCCGCCATGCTCCCAAGCGGCGCACTGTAGCAGTGTGCCACAGGGCCGGCCCATCACACACAATTTCCTTTTTAAAGGCTGAATAGATTCCATTGTGGGTATGTATACCACATTTTCTGCATCTATTTATCCATCAATTGACACTTATGTTTATTCAATATCTTGGTTACCATGAATAATACTGCAGTGAACATGGGGTGCAGATAGCTCTTCTACGTACTGATCTTATTTCCTTTGGATGTAAACCCAGAAGTGGAATTGATGGATTATGTGAAAGTTCCATTTTTAATTTTTTCGAGGAACCTGCATACTGTTTTCCCCAATGGCTGTACTAATTTACATTCCCCATGGTAGTGTACAAGGGCTCTCTTTTCTCTACATCCTCACCAACACTTGTTTTCTTTTGTCTTTTTGGTAATAGCTATTCTAACAGGTGTGAAATGATATCTCATTGGAGTTTTAATTTGCATTTCGCTGATGAATAGTGATTTTGAGCATTTTTTATATAACTGTTGGCCATTTGTATGTATTCTCTTGAGAAATCTGTGTTGAGGGTCTTAACATTTAATTATTTATTGCAATTGAGTTTGAGTTTTTTATATATTTTGAATATTTTCCCCTTATCAATGTATGGTTTGCAAATATTTTCTCCCATTCCCTGGGTTATCTCTCACTCTGTTAATTGTTTCCTTTACAGGGCAGATGCTTTTAGTTTGATGTAATCCCATTTTTCTACTATCGTTTTTGTTGCCTGTGCTTTTGGGGTCCTATCCAAAAATCATTGTCCTGATCAATGTCAAGAAGCTTTTTCCCTGTGTTTTCTTCTGGTAGTTTTACAGTTTTACATCTTACTTGTAAGTCTTTAATGCATTTTGAGTTGATTTTTGTATATGAAGTAAGATAACAGTCCAATTTTATTCTTCTGTATGTGTATATCCAGTTGTCCCAATACCATTTATTGAAAAGACTGTCGTTTCCTCATTATGAGGTACCTTTGTCAAAAATAACGTGACCAAAATGCTTGGATTTATTTCTTGCCTTTCTATTCTATTCCAAATTTTTAGTGCTAATACCATGCTGTTTTGATTACTATAGTTTTTTAAAAGATTTTAAAATCAGGTAATGTGATGCCTCTATATTTGTTCTTTTTTTCTCAAAACCACTTTGGACATTCAGGGATTTTGTGCTTTCATATGAATTTTAGGATTGCTTTTCCTATTTCTGTGAAAAATGCCATTGGGATTTTGAAAGAGATTGCATTGAATCTGTAGATTGTTTTCGTAGTGTGGACATTATAACAATAATAATTTTTCCAGTCCATGAACAAAAATTATCTTTCCATTTATTTGTTTCTTTTTCAATTTCTTTGGTCAATTCAATGTTTTATAGTTTTCAGTGTATATGACTTTCATCTGATTAGATAAATTTATTCTTAAGTTGTTATTTTTTGATGATTTGTAAATGAAATACTTTTCTTGATTTCTTTTTCAGATAGTACGATGTTAATGTATAGGAATACTGCTGATTTGTGTATTTTTTTGTATCTTGCAACCTTACTGAATTCATTTATTATTTCTAATGGTATTTTGTGTGTGTGTAAGGAGCTGAAGCATACAGAGATTAATTAACTTGCCTAAAGTCACAATTAAGAAGTGTTTGAGCTGGGATGCCACATCATAACTGATGGGTTTCCTAATTCTGTTAATCATAATTAATCTCTCTTTTATCCGTACCCACATAGCATGCTGCCTGTACCTGCTTCACTATTTTTGGCAAAGGTAGACACAGGAAGACTTTTTAAAAATGTTATTAGAGCAATACTGGCCATGTGGCAAATCTAGCAGACAGACAATGGTGTATTGCACCAAGGTAATGGCACTGCAGATAGTTAGAAATGATCACATATAAAAAGTAAGAGTGAACAAACTTTCTGATGTGGGGAGTCAGGATAAAAAAGTGATCAATTGTGATTTTTGTATGTTAATTTTATATTCTGCAACTGTACTGAATTTTTTGATTAGTTCTGACAGTTTTTCGGTAAAGTCTTTAGGGTCAATGTTGTTTGTATTTTTAGAAAGCTAACTTTTCTGATCATTATCTTTTCTATTGTTTTTTTTTTTTTTTTCTAGTTTCTATTCCATTTATTTCTGCTCTAATCATTATTATTTTCTTCCTTCTGCTTACTTTAGGCTGTTTTTTTTTTTTTCTTATTCTAGCTCATGAAGTGTAAAGTTAGGTTGTTTAATATATATTTTTTAATGTAGGCATTCATTGCTATAAACTGTCCTTTTAGAACTGTTTTTGCTGCATACCATAAGATTTGATATGTTGTGTTTTTACTTTAATTTATCTGAGGGCATTTTTTATTTCCCTTTTAATTTCTTTATTGACCCATTGGTTGTTTAGGAGCATGTAATTTATTTTCCATGTATTTGTGAATTTTCCAAAATTCCTCTTGTTATTGATATTTAGTTTCATAACATCATAGTAGGAAAAGACAGTTGATATGATTTAAACATATAATCTCTCCTGGAGAATGTTCTATGTGTGCTTGAGAAGAATGTGTACTCTGTTGCTGTTGGATGGAATGTTCTGTATATGTTTTTTTAGGTCCATTCGGTCTAAAGTGTAGTTTAAGTCCAATGTTTTCTTACTGATTTTCTGTCTGTATGATCTGGCCACTGCTGAAAGTGGAGTATGAACTCCTCTTTTATTATTGCATGACAGTCTATCTCTTCCTTCAGATCTATTAATATTTGCTTTATATATTTAGATGCTCCAATGTTGCATGCATATGTATTTACAATTGTTAAATCGTCTTGATGAATTGACACCTTTATCATTGTACCATAACCTTCTTTGTCTCATTTTAAAGTTTTTGACTTAAAGGCTGTTTCATCTCATATAAGTATAGCAATCTCTGCTCCCTTTTGTCTTCCATTTACATGCAATATCTTTTCCCATTCCTTGACATTTAGTCTATTTTCTAGGCAGCATATAGTTGGATCTTGGGTTTTTTTTTTTGTTTTCATTTTTTGTGTTTTTTTTTAATATATCAGCCACTTTATGTCTTTTAATTGGGGAGTGCAGTCCATTTACATTCAAGGTAATTATTGGTAGGTAAGGACTTACTACTGCTAATTTGTTTATTATTTTCTGATTGTTTTGTAGATTCTGTGTTCCTTTCTTCCTCTCTTTCTGCCTTCCTTTGTGACTAAGTGGTTTTCTCTAATGGTGTGCTTTGGTTCCTTGGTTTTTATGTTTTGTGTATCTACTATAGGTTTTTTCTTTGTGATTATCATAAGTCTTACATTAATCATCTTATAGTTATAGCCTATTTTAAGCTGATCACAACTTAACTTTGATCACATAAAAAACACTATACTTGTACTCCAACCCACCTCACTTCATTTAAAAATTGTGATGTCATAATTTACATCTTTTTATACTCTGTATCCTTTAACAAATTATTGTAGTTATTATTTTAATAGTTTTTTTCTTTTAACCTTTGTACTAAAGATACAAGTAATTTATACACCATCATTACTTTAGTATAGTATTCTGAATTTGACCATGTAGTTATTTTTTTTTATCAGTGAGTTCTATACTTTCAGATGTTTTTGTGTTATTATTAGCATCCTTTTATTTCAGCTTGAAGAATACATTTTAGCATTTTCATAAGACAGTTCTGGTGGTGATAAACTTCCTTAGCTTTTGTTTGTGGGGGAATATCTTTATCTATCCTTCATTTCTGAAGGACAGCTTTGCTGGGTACAGTATTCTTGCTTGGCAGGTTTTTTGTTTGTTTGTTTGTTTTTAAGCATTTTGAATACATCATCCCACTCCTGGCCTGTAAGGTTTCTGTTGAGAAGTCTGCTGCTAGGTATATTGGGACTACCTTATATGTGATTTGCTTCTTTTTTCTTACTGCTTTCAGGATCCTCTCCTTGTCTTTGATTTTTGACAGTTGGATTATAATATGCTTTGATGTAGTCTTCTTAGGATTGAATATGATCGGAGACCATATTTGAAAAGTTTTCTGCTATTATTTCCTTAAATAAGCTTTCTATCTCTTTGACTTTCTCTTCTCCTTCTCAAACTCCTATGACTAAAACATTTACACTTTTGATGCCATCCCATAAATCCTGTAAGCTTTTTAAAATTCTTTTCATTCATTTTTTTCTCTTCTGACTGTATATTTTCAAATAACCTGTCTTCTAGTTCACAGAATTTTCCTACTTGATCAATTCTGTCAAGGCTCTTGATTTCATTTTTTACTTTATTCATTATATTTTTCAGCTCTAGAATTTCTCTTTGTTTTTAAAATATAATTTCAATATTTGTTAATTTTCTCCTTTTTATAATTTTTTGTTTGCCTCATTACATTAAATTATTTCTCTGTATTTTCTTGAGTTGGCTGGGATTTCTTAAAACAATTCTTTCGTATACTCTGTCATACAGTTCATATATCTCCAGCTAGCCTGGTGCCTGAGTTTGTAGGGATGTTCTTGGAGCTTCATTGTACAGGATTTGGCCTGGAATCAGTGTCTACTGAGACAGGCCTGAACCTTGGGTCTGCTGGAGCATGGGGTCACAGGGCTGGCCTAGAGGATAGAGCCATAGGAACCTGCCTGGCACTAGGAAGGACTGTAGCTTGTGTCCATGGGTATCCACCTGGCATTAGAGGCCAGAGATGCCAAACTGGTGCTGGGGTCACAAGGACTAGCATGGTGTTGGGTAAGCCTATATCCTGTATCCACAGGAACCAGCCCGGTGGGTGGGTTCTAAGGTGCCAGCTTGATGACTAGAACTGCAATGATGCTGTGGCAGGCCTGATACCTGGGTCCATAGGGGCCAGCCTATTGCTGAGGGTGGTTCAGATCCCAGGGCCACTGGCACCTGCCAAGTGCTGAGTTTGTTCTAGAGCCTGGTGCCACTGAGGTAAGCTTGGTGCTGGGGCAGACCCAGAGACCTAGTCCACGAGGCAGATCTGGAACTTGGAGCTGCAGGATCCTGCTTGGCACTAGTGCAAGCTTGAAGACTCAGTTCTTGGGTACTGGCCTAGAGCCTGGCACTACAGGGGCTGGCCTGATGCTACACAGGCATGGAGCCTGTATCTCCAGGGGCAAGGCTGTAGGCTGGGTCTGCAATGCTAGCATAATAAATAGGTCTGTGGGGCCAGTCTGGTGCTGGGGTAGGCCTGAAGCCTGTAGCTGTGGGGGCCAGTTTAGTTCTAGGGGTTAGGGTTTGGCCTTGGGCTGCAGAATCTTCCCTGGCACCAGGGTGGATCTGGAGGCTCAGTCCATGAATACCTGCCTAGAGTCTCAGCTTGTAGGGTCCTGCGTGGCACTGGGTTTTACTAGGGCAGGCCTGGTTTTGGGGTCTGAGGCAAAGTCTGGAGTCCACATCCTTCTGCTTCCAAACTGAGGGAATCTCTCTCCATCGTGTGTTGCCTGGGGTTGTGGGCAGGTGACATGGGTGATATAAACTGTCCTTTCTACACTCTTCAATGAGACTTTTCTTATCTATGTTACATCCAGGTGCTGTAGTCTCTCACCTGGTTTCCTTAACTCTTGTAAAGTTATTTTCATGTGTGGATAGTTGTCTGAATTGACGTTTCTGTGTGGGGTGGGGGATGAGCACTGAAGAGTCTTACTCCACCATCTTGCTGACATCTGTCCTTGGCTTTGTCTTTTCTATATTTCTCGTTTCTAAATTTATTTATTTTAAGCTGTAGCTTCTTATAATGGCTCTACATCCGTTCTTTGGGGCATCACAAAACAAAAGGCCACGGCTTTCTGCAAACTAAACATGTTATTTGTCACATTTTAAAATATTCATGTTTTCTTTGTCCAGTAACTCTTTATAGTGAACAATGAAACAAGCATTTAGTCTCATCAAGTTTTAATCAGTTTAGGCTTGAAAGATACCTTGGTCACTTCTACGTCCCTAGATGGTTTAATGAATTTTATAGTTTTATATGAATTACATATTCCAATCATTTTATTTTAGTTGCATGTACAAAAAAACCAATCATTTGGGTTGAAAGTCCTTAAACTATAATAGTTAACTGTGTTTGGAATAATTTTATGGCTTTCAATTAATAGAGTTGAAAACCTGTTATTACAATACATACTATTTAATTAGTTTCAAGGCTATTACATGTAATAGAAATGACTTTAAATGAAAAACAGATATTTGAAGAACATTGAACATATTAAATTACCAATATTAGTGCTACATTATACATCCTTATTGCCCCCATATTTCTGCATAGTTTTGTTATTTTTAACAAAAGTTGCAAACAATTATATTTTTAGTCTGTAGTTTAAATTCATTTTATTACTCTCCACTTTTTGGTGGAAATGTTTGGGGTAGGATGATATTCTGAAATCTCTAAGATTACTCCCTTTCACCATTGCATTAATCTTTTCTTTAGAAAGCTAAACTCAGAACCATGAAAAAACTTTTATCTTCAATGGAATACAAATGAAATTTATTGGAGTCAATAAAATACAGTAGTCCATCCCTTATCTTCAGGGGATATATTCCAAACCCCTCAGCAGATGCCTGAAACCTTGGATAGTACCAAATCTTATATATACTATGCATGAATTTCTTTTTCACAATCTCATGGATCAAAGATTCATTCTTACTGTAGATCTTGGCATCCTCAGCATATGATTTTTTTCTTTTCTTATTGAGTTGGGAACCTTCAACTTTTCATTTGCAGAAAGTACTTTATGGCTTCTCTTTGGCATGTCTGGATTGCCATCATCACTACTTTTGCACTTTGTGATCATTATTAAGCAAGATAAGAGTTACCTGAACACAAGCACTGCAATACCAGGATCATCTATTTGATAACTGAAATAGCTACTAAGTAACTAATGGGTATTGTGTACAGAAAGGATATGCTGGACAAAGGTATAATTCACATTTGGGGCAGGACGAAGCAGGACGGTGAGAAATTTCATCACTACTCAAAATGGTGTGCAATTTACAACTTATAAATTGAAATGAGGTGTGGAGGGGGTGGGATAGTGAAAGGTCAGTTAACAGATACATCACAGCCGGATAGGAAAATAAGTTCTATGGATGTAGAGTAGTGCTAGGCATCTATGATTAGCAATAATTTACTGCATGGTACTAAACAGGTAGAAGAGAGGAGATTGGATGTCCTTATCTCAATGAAGTGATTAGTTCTTGTAATGATGAGTATGCTAATTACCCTGATTTGATCATCACACACTGTATACATGCACTGATATTCAATTCTGTACCCCACAAATATGTATAATCAATACATTTAAATAAAAAATTATAAATTGTTTATTTCTGGAAATTTCCATTTAGTATTTTTGTGCTGCAGTTGAACATGCATAACTTAAAATACAAAAACTGAAACTGTGGTTAAGGGGAGACTACAGTAGTAGATTAACAGAAGAAAAGTGCAAGACTATTTTTACTCAAAGATCATTGTGTTCACTTGAATATACAAGTTTCTTTCCCTAAAATTAACTGTTAAATATACTTCCTTCCACATCTTTGGCTCTCTCTGTTTTGCTCCATCATATCCCTATCTTTTTTTTTTTTTTCTATACAATTGGTGGTATCTATTGCTTCATTTCCATTTTCACTATTTCAAGGTTCTAATACCTGAGACCTGAACTATTAGTGGATCTCTGAACTGATATCTGTTTTCAGACACCTTCTCCCTCCTCATTAATCTATCTATTTTACAACACCAGAGATTTTCTTTAAAAACAAGTAGATGATAACATTCTACTGTTCAAAAAACTTAAACTCCTCAACCTTTCATTCAAGGTTCTTTACTATTTTGCGGAAGCTTGGCTTTCTAGCTTTAGCTCTTTTTACATCTTCCTTTGCAGTATACTTTCTATCTGAACTGGTATATTGTTTTTCTCCCCAGATCGGCTGTTAACACTCTCATTTCTTTGACCTTGCTCAAGTTTTACTCTCTTGTTTCTTGAAGACTCCTGTCAAGTCATGCTGTTCTTTTAAGGCACAGCTTGGATTCAATTTCCCCTAAAAAGATCATAAAGTATAAATATTATGAGCATAGCTACTTGTGTCAAACTGACTGGGTTTACACCAGGCTCTACCATTTACTACCTTAGACAAGTCACTTATTTACTGCATATGATGATTTGTAAGACACAAATTGTTCAAGGAGATCTTGGAAAGAACAAAACAAAATTTAAGCTGTTCTATCATACATGTATTTAATTTTCTTTATAAAGCAGTAATTTGAAAGAATGACTTATTAATTCTAATGCAAAAACATTATATAGGAATCAAGTAAGAAATTGCATTTTACGGATATACAGTAATATTCCAACAATCAAAAATTATAAAAAACATATAACTCAAAAAGAAGTATATCAATATAAGTGAATACTGACACATAGACACAAAAAAAGTCAGTGGAAGATATTCTCAATGTATATACACTATATTAGTAAAGCATTCCAAGAATACTGATAATTATAATATCTAATGTTTGCTGATGTGTGTCGATAGCATGCTCGTGCTTTATATAAATTATCTCATTTACTCTCACAGTAACCTTATAAGGTGGTATCATTATTATCTCCATTTTATGGAGAAGGGAAAAGTAGTCTTGGAGAATTAACTTGCCCCCGGTCACCCAGCCAGTTAGTGTCCTGAAACCAGTATTCAAACCTAGTCAGGCTGACTCCACGGCTTACATTCTTAACTACTGTGCTTTTTTATCTTGCTTTCATGAGCAAAAAGTAAAATATGTACTAAAGGCTTTTTATGCGCTGGATATTATGCTAAAGTGCCTTACATATATTATCTGATTAATTACCTAAATGGCCAGAGGTAGGTACTAGTTATGTTTCTGTTTTACAGAAGAAGAAAATGAGGCTCTGTGAGATAAACTTGCCCAATGTCACAGAGCAACTTGTGGTGAAGCTAAAATTCAAACTCATCTAATCTAACTCCAAAACCCATATTGTAACCGTACTTTACTTTGACTCTAAACAATAAAGCAAGATCAGCATAAAATAAACTTGAATGAATTCCTTCATAGTACATATAAACAAATATTTTAGAATACAGAAAACAATACATTTAAGGTATTTCAATGTCAAGTTTATACATGAAGCAAAATAAAATGATTCAGTGAATATTCACTCACAGAATAAAACCAATAAATAATGAATGATTAAATAACTGTGTAAAATCTAATAGAACTAGGTATGCCAGTGAATATCACAGTTATATAATAAGCAACAAAAATGTTCGAAATGCAACAAAGTGATTTTTTTATTCTTAAAATCCAAAAAATCTTTATTGTTAAAACCAGATAAATTATCATTAACCTTAAATCTAAAACCCCTGATTATTGCTGACATCCAGATGAATCCTGCCAGTATTGCTACACAAGATACTAGAAATTGAGTCATCATGTTTCTTAAAAACTTGAAATTATAATCCATACTTCATTGTGTATTACTGTGGCAATTCTACAGCCATAAACATAGAAAAACAAATGCTATATATCCCAACTGAGGCAGTTCTGTTAGAATCAGGGATTTTTAGAGCAGTAAAATATCTCTAGCAACTCATGGACTCGTGGAGTGGATCAGAGTCTATACACACTATCAGAACAATCCTACCTACCCGGTATTGTTTACATGACAATGGATTTTTTTTCTGAAACTTCTGTACTGCAATAGAGGGGATGATTGCCTACCAGGATTCATCCCAGTTCGGGACATGACAGGTTATGAAAGTAGCTCGGGGTGCCTGGCATTTTCTTCTATAATACTGGCACACTAAGGCTTTGAGTTATTTGGGGATTCTTTTTTGTTTGGGGGATGGGTTGCATCTTATACATTGGTAAATAGAACTTCTCTAATTCTTCATTGTCTAGTTTTATAAGAAAGACGATAATAGTATCTGTTTTATATAGTTACCAAAAAGATTAAAGACACTTATTGTATAGTAAGTGCACATAACATTAGCTAAGAAAAGGAGGATAAAGATTATGATCGAATCTTTTTGAACATTTATTATCGTAATTCATTTTTCCATCACTGAACCTGCTACAATTTTCACCACGTTCCCTATACTTTTTTGCCTTAAGAGGTCCTATTTGTTTACATTCTTTTTCACAGATTAAAAACATTTTTATTTTGATTGAATACTGAAATTTTTTAAAGTTTTTTTCTCCTTATCAAAATAGGAAATGAGAAATGAATAATAAATTTCATCGAGTTCATTGTAGCATATGTTGAAGAAATGATATGGTGTTTCTTCTTTGAATGACTGATACAACGAACTAAATTAATATAAGATCTATCAAAATGCTTCCCAGAGAATACTTTTCTTACAGGCTGGTCTATGAAAGGGGTAGGAGAGATTCCTATCTAATCAAATAATTTGGGGATGAAGGGGTAGGGGAGATTGTTATCTAATCAAATAATTTGGGGAAATGCTACAAAAGTATATTCTCTTCTTGGAGATTCATTAGTTCATTAGCATATGAAAGATGCTGAGAAGTCCAGCAGTCAAAAAATTCAGGTAACTTTGTTGAACCCATTTATAAAAATTGCCAGTCTACCCGCCCCCTTCATATAACATCTATTTTTAAAAATTTTTATTGAATCCAAATTGATTATACATATTTTGGGGGTTCAACATTGAGATATGTTGAACAAATCAATATTGATAGCATATATATTGCTACAATCATTATTCTTCTTTATGCCCCTTGTCCAATCTCTCCCCCCTACCCCCTCTAAGTACCCTAGATTTCTTCTCCCCTTCTGAGAGAATAATGGTTACTATGTTGATTTACTGCCTAGATGATCTCTCCAAGGCTGAGAGGTGTGGTCAGGTCTCCCAACATTATCATAGAGCAGATGCTGCTTCTGTCACTCTGAAATGGGCTTTGTGGAGAGAGACATACTCTTCTTTTCTTTATCTCTGCTGGTGACACTCCTTGTGTCAGTGCACTCCTGTGGCTGGTGGACCATCTGCATAGTGATTATGGCATCTAGCCACTTTTGTGGCAGCCATGGTTATTGTGGTGGCTGTGGTGGGCCACCCACATGGAGGTGATGTTTTTGGCATGCTCCTTGGCGCTGGTGGTATTCCTGGTTGTGGGAGGGGGTCTAGTCCCTGGCTCCATACCTCTGAATGGCTCCCTTTTACAGCTGTTCTGGCTCCCCTCTGCTGTGTGGGTCCACAGGAACACTATTAGTGTTCTTGCTGTCCTGGGGTCCACCAAGGTTCTATTCTCCCCTGCTGCCTCCAATTAACTCCATCTGAAGGGCACAGCTGCGGCTTCTGCCGTATCCTGCTCCGTGTGCTCAGCAGATGGAGCCTTGAAGCGGCTGCAGCCCAAAACAGTCTGAGCAGTTTTTTCTTTCTCTCTTTGTGGTTTCTCCCACCTTCATGAACTCCATGGGTAACTCCTCCTCTTCCCCTCAGCTCCAGCGGCCCCATCTTGGCTGATGTTACATTTTTATAGTTGTAAATGGGTTGATTTGTGGGAGAAAGTGATGCTGAGGACCGTCTATTCCACTATCTTGACAGGAACCTCTTTACATATTATTTTAACTTAACTTCCACAGGAAACAACATAAATAAATTAAAACTCCATGACTATTATCTATTCCCACACCCTGCCCTTTTCTTCACAGCAGTCACAACAATGTGTACTTATGTATTTATTACTGTACTCCTTGCCACCTAATTACAAAATTATCACTATAAAGGCAGCAATTGCATGTGTTTTCTGCATTACCATATAGTGAGTTATTAAACTAGCACCGGGGTAGTGTTTCAAGGACACTAATTTAATATATATTACTTAGTCATTTGTTTATTCATTTCTTTAATTCATCGTTTGTGTTATTATGTTATGTCCCAAAACAAATTGTAAGCTCCAAATTGCTTATAATAATAGCTAATTTTATTATTTACTTTTTTTCAAGTGATATGATATGCTACTTAATTATTAAAACGACCTTATGAATTAAGAACAACTTTTTTCTATATTTCATTGATGAGAAAACTGGGGCATTTCAAGATTAAATAAGTAGCCCAAAGTTACACAATGAATAAACGGTGAAATCGAGATTTAAACCCAAACTTATCTTCTTCTTGCCAATATGGAGTAATAGGGACTGAATATACCTTCCTATTAAAAACAGCTAAAAAACCTAGAGAAAATGTGCAAAACAATTGTTAACAGACATCAGGAAATAACCAACACAAGAGGATGATCCTTGAGCGAGGAAAAATAGATAAGGTAATAACTAAGATCACTCCAGCCTAATGACTGGAAAGAATTTTCAGTTCACAGCCTAGGCAAAGGAAACACAGGTGGAGCCTAACAATCTCACTGAGTTTAGAAGGCTGAGCTTGGAGTCTGGGGAGGCCAAAGGTACTAGTGTTCATAGGGTAGGGTAATAAAGAGGAGAGAGTCTCACAACAAGCACTCCACTGTCCCTAGGGGGTCCTTCTCTAGTTGTCAGTTGAGGATTAATCAGCACATGCATGTGAGGAAGCTATATGAAGTTACAGGTCAACCCACTTGAAATGAGCAGATGGAATAATTTCTAGAATGCACACAGGGCTTAAAAGACTTCATGTTCCCACCAGCCATAGAAGAAAACTTCATAATTCACATGGCATTGGAAAGAGTAGTTAGAAGGATACTGCCCTAGTATTGGGGAAAACTTAGCCCTAGATTAAATGCTGCTCTGGTCCTGTATAATAAAGCTTCAAAGTTAGCATAGAAAGACTCAAGTGTTTCCAGTAGCATAATTCTGTCCCAGAAAGGAAAAAGATCAAATCACACACATAAACACACACACAAACACACATATCATCATCATCATCATCATCATCATCATGGTAAAATTCACATCATTTGGGCCGGCCCGTGGCTCACTCGGTAGAGTGCGGTGCTGATAACACCAAGGCCCTGGGTTCGGATCCCACATGGGGATGGCCGGTTCGCTCACTGGGTGAGCGTGGTGCTGACAACACCAAGTTAAGGGTTAAGATCCCCTTACCGGTCATCTTTAAAAAAAAAAAAAAAATTCACATCATTTGCCATTCAGTCAAAAATTATCACCCATAGTAAGGAGAAAAATACAATTAAAACAAACCCAGAAATGACAGGCTTATCTTAGGGGATTTGTTGTGTGTTTTGGGGTGTAGAAATTGATGAATTTATTTTTAAGTTCATATGGAAATTGAAAGAACCTAGAATAACCAAAATAACACTGCCAAAGTAAAACAAAGAGTATTTATGCCACCTTTCTTCAAGATTCATTATAAATATACAGTGTTTTTTGTTTGTTTGTTTGTTTTTAATATGAATATTCATGAGATACAAAGTTAAGTGTCTCCCCTCATGCCCATGATGTGAGTGTCAGATTCACACTGGCCACATACCCATTACCAGAAATTGCTTTTGTACCTGGTATCCCCCACTCAATTATCCCCCAGCCTCCCTCCCCCTCCTCCTTCCCCCCAACTCAACTTTGTAGCCCAAGGAATGTTCTCTCCCTCGGTAAGATCATCTGCTG